>NC_086450.1:463742495-463909995 GCF_028390025.1 Pseudophryne corroboree
GTTTAGTACATAGGGCCCTTAGTTTAAAATTTTAGTTTCAATTCAGTGAAATGTAAGGCATTTACAGAAATGTCAATTATTAATATTTATATGAGAAGAATAGAGAAACAAATGGATGCTATGCATGATCTTTGTTTTATAACTATTATTTCTAATGTTATTGTTGTTAATAAAGGTTGAGTCTCCAATATCCAAAAGGCTTGTTATCAGAAATATTTTGGATATCAGAATTTTCCGTATTTTGGAATATTTGCATACCATAATGAGATATCTTGGGGATGGGGCCCAAGTCTAAACACAAAATTCATTTATGTTACATACAGTGTACAACTAATAAGCATAGCCTGCAGGAAATTTTAGAGAATATTTGTAATTATATTGTGCATAAAATAAAGTTTGTGTACATACACAAAATGTTTGTTTCAAACACACCTTATACACCCAAGGTACTTAAATAGAACAATTTTAATAATTGTGTGCATCAAAGAAAGTTTGTTTATATTGTACCTCAAATAAATTCAACATTGCTATAAACATATGAATGTTTTTACTGTATTATTTATATTTTATTTATTCTTTTTTGCTATAAATAACATCCTCTTCTTTCCTGTTGCCTATTGCCATTATTAGCACTCATGCATATATTTTTAACTTTGAACCTTGACAAATCTCAGTCGCTTTAAAAAAAATCCACATTTTGGAAATTTAAGTATTTTCGGAATTTTGGATATGAGTCCATGTATTTGTTTTATTTATTGTTTTTATTTATTATTTATTTATTAACAGTTTCTTATATAGCACAGCAAATTTAGTTGTGCTTTACAATTGGAAATAGCAATGATATAAAAAAAACTGGGTAATAACAAACAGTCATAGAGGTAGGAAGGCCCTTCTCGCAAGCTTACAATCTTTAGGGAAATAGGCATGTATACACAAGGAAAGGTGCTATCTATTGCATAGTTATCAGCCAGATTGCAAAGGTTCTTGGTGGGCTATATGATATGGTCATTTGGACTGTGCAGAGTGGATGCAAATTGATAGGAAGGTTTATGAAAGTTATGTGGGCGTTTCTGGAATTTGATTTGCTTGCCTGAAGAGGTGAGTTTTCAGGGAATGCTTGAAGGTTTGGAGACTAGAGGAGAACCTTATTGTGCATGGTAGGGTAATCCACAGAGTGGGTGCAGCCCGATTAAAGTCCTGCAATCATGAGTGGGAGCAAGTAATGAGTGTGGATGAGAGACGCAGGTCTTGTGAAGAGCGAAGAGGTCAGGTTGGGAGATATTTTGAGATAAGCGAAGTGATGTACGTTTGTTGTTGTTTGGTTAATGGCCTTGTGTGTGAGTAAAAGTATTTTATATGGAATGCGGTAGAATACAGGTAAGCAATGGAGGGACTGACAGAGTGGATCTGCAGACTATGAACATCTAGCGAGTAAGATTAGCCTCACTGCTGCATTCAGAATGGATTGTAGTAGTGAGAGTCTTATTTTGGGAAGACCAGTTATGAGACTATTGCAATACTCAATGCGGGAGATAATGAGTGCGTGGATTACAGTTTTAGCAGTGTCTCGTGTAAGCTATGGTCGTATTTTGGATATGTTTTTTAGATGCATGTAAAATGATCTTGAGACAGATTGAATGTGAAGGACAGATCAGAGTCAAGGATGACACCTAGGCAGCGAGCTTATGGGGTAGGGTAGATAGTCGAGTTTTCAACAGTGATAGAGATATCAAGTTGGTACCTACTATTGGCCGG
This sequence comes from Pseudophryne corroboree, assembly GCF_028390025.1. Taxonomy (NCBI): domain Eukaryota; kingdom Metazoa; phylum Chordata; class Amphibia; order Anura; family Myobatrachidae; genus Pseudophryne; species Pseudophryne corroboree. Next base: position 463,744,251 of record NC_086450.1, read on the forward strand.
TGGAAATATAATTAACTCTGTCTTTGAAATATTAAGTTTGAGGTGGCAAGATGTCATCTAAGATGAAACGGCAGAAAGGCATTCAGTGACACGGCCCAGTACAGATAGGGATAAGTCAGGGGAGGATAGGTAGATTTGAGTATCATCTGAGTACAGATGATACTGAAATCCAAAAGAGCTGATTAGTTTACCAGGAGATGAGGTAAATATAGAGAAAAGCTGAGCACCCAAGACTGAGCCTTGCGGTACTCCAACTGAAAGAGGTAGCGAAGAGGAGGTAGATTCATAGAAGCGAACACTGACGGAGTGATTAGATAAGTTGGATAGGAACCAAGAGAGGGCTGTGTCTAAGATCTAGGGATTGTAGTGTTTGTATGAGAAGAGAGTGGTCAGTCAACAGTGTCAAATGCAGCAGAAAGAATAGGTAGTGAGTAATGGCCTTTAGACTACGTAGTGACCAAATCATTAACCACTTTAGTCAGTGCTGTCTCTGTGGAGTGTTGGGAACGGAAGCCTGACTGAAGTGGGTCCAATAAAGTGTGTGAGTAAAGAAAGTGTGTGAGTCAAGTGTAGGCAAGTCTCTCAAGTAAATTGAAAAAAGAACTCAGCTGCGCAATGAAATTGGAAACATGAACAAAAGCTGACATATGCTGAGTTAAAATATAAAGAAGAATTTAATATGACAATGAAGGAAATTACATACAATAAAACATATAGTCTGGGCATTAAACTTTATAGGGAAAATAGTAAAATACCCTGTACTGGATATCAGATAAAACAAGCACTTGTGATGTAAGTGTTAACAATATGTAACATTTGTATCCAAAAAGTGGAAACAGCTGAGTTCTTTTTTCAATGTAGTTTCCTTCAATTAGGCAAATACACAGTGCCTACACAGCAGCGCATTGAAATTGGGAATTTTTTTATAGAATAATAATAATAATAATAATAATAATAATAATTTTATTTATAAAGTGCTCTTTCACCAACAGGACTCAAGGTGCTTTACAGATATAAAAAACATTGCACATAATACAGAGGATTTGAGTAATACAACAATAGATAAACCACACAGACATAAAAGAAAACCTTAAGCACACAGAAAGCATAATGCAGGATTGGTGTAGGCATTTTGGGTAATAACTTCCAAGGGTTGTGTATTCCACCCTCACAAGGTACCAAGTGCGGCAGCCATCTTGGGCACTCAGCGTAGGATTACCCAGGGTGGTATAGTCTACCCCTATAAGAGATGACACAAAATGGGGGTGATTTCAGAGTCCTACAGCTCAGAGTAGGGTTCCATCAAAACCATCAGGCCTATGTATTTTTCATCCCATCCACAACTGTACCATATGGGGCAGCCATGTTGGGCGCGCTTTGAAGGTTACACTGTGGGAGGTGAGCCATACAAGGGCCAAGTTCATATGGGAAAACTGATGCTTATGTATGTGACCACAGACCACTTCTCAGCTCCTATGCTTTCTGGCTGATGTTTTGGTCACTTTTGAAAGCTGGCGGTGCTTTCACTCTAGTGGTAGCATGAGACAGAGTCTACAACCCACACAAGTGGCTCAGGTAGTGCAGCTCAACCAGGATGGCACATCAATGCGAGCTGTGGCAAGAGGGTTTGCTGTGTCTGTCAGCATAGTGTCCAGAGCATGGAGGCGCTACTAGGAGACAGGCCAGTACATCAGGAGATGTGGAGGAGGCCATAGGAGGGCAACAACCCAGCAGCAGGACTGCTACCTCCACCTTTGTGCAAGGAGTAACAGGAGGAGCACTGCCAGAGCCCTGCACAAGCGATTGGACAGGCCACCGAGCCGTCCTATCTTTTCCGGAATCGGATCTGCCTCATCTAATATTTCTGAGTTTGTGGATGCTCACATAAAAAGTTATGTTTTGAATTAAAAATCTTATATTAAGGATTCGACATAGGTTTTGAAAGAAGTTAGTGATTTAAAGTGGAATAAAGAATACAGTTGGGCCACTATTTACGTCGAGGCGTTATACACTTGTATCCCACATGAAGGGGGGATTAATGCTTTGAAAATGTTTTTAGAGGAATATCATGATATCAGTACTAATAGGAGGAACTTTATATTGAATTGTATTTGAATATATACTCAAAAATAATTATTTTAATTTTCAAGGAACATTTTTAATCAAGAGTGCGGTGTAGCTATGGGGAACCCTTATGCTCCAAGTCTGGCTAATTTATATTTGGAGAAATGGGAAAAGGAAGTTATTCATGATAATAATCCATTTCTGAGTCATATACACATGTACAAACGCTTTATAGATGATATTCTTGTAGTATGGTTTGGTGAGAAAGAGTTATTTGAAGAGTTTATGATATATTTAATTAACAATGAATTTAATTTGCATTTTACTTATAAATATAATGTAGAGACTATAGAATTTTTAGATCTCACATTGGACAGTAGAGAACTTAATATAGATATGGATATTAACACTTACACTTACATCAAGGAAATAGACTGCAATAGCTATGTACATTTCCAAAGTTGCCATTACAAAAAGTGGATTGAAAATATTCTTTATTCTCAGTTTGTATGTCTAAAATGTAATTGTTCTACACAAGAAAGATTAAAAGAACAGGCGTATATTTATAGTGAAAGATTTAAAGAAAAGAAATACCCAAACATACTTATAAAGAAATGTTATGAAAAAGCGGAAAGTAGAGACAGAAAATAATTATTGGTGTATAAAGATAAGAAAAGAAATGGAGTATAAAGTGATAAGGTTGGAGTACCATTTGTGACAAGATTTAATAAAGGAGGGGGAGAGATTAAGAAAATCCTTGAAAAACATTGGGGCATTTTATGCCTTGATCCACTATTGAAGGATGTTGTGTCTCAACATCCTAAAATTGTTTACAGGAAATCTGGTTCTTTAAAAGACATATTAGCCCCCAGTAAATTGAGAACATTTAGAGATTGTGAAAGTGGGAACAGATTAGAGGGGTTTTTTTTTTTCCTTGTAATAGGTGTAAAGTATGCCAATTTGCACATAAAGATAATAAACAGATTTTTGATTTACGTAATGGGAAAACTTGGAAAATTAGGGATAAACTAAGCTGCTTAAGTACTCATGTTATCTATGTTTTAGAATGCAGTTGTGGAAAACTATACGTGGGGAAGACAAAACGTGTTTTAAAGTTACGTATATTAGAGCATACATGCAACATACTGAATAAAATTGAAAATCACAGTGTCACCAGACATTTTGCTGAGTGTACTAACTCTAGTTTGAATGGGTTTTCTTTTAAAGCTATAGAAAAGGTATGTTTAGATGAGAGAGGGGGAGATTTGTTAAAGAAGATATCCCAAAGAGAAACATACTGGATCTACACTTTAAATTCATTTGTTCCTTTTGGCCTTAATGAGGGTTGTGATATAATTCCCTTTTTACATTGCTAGTGTGAATATCTAAGCCCTGAGGGTTCCACGAGTGGCAGCGGCGTAGTCCCGACGAATGGATCACAGAGAGGGGCTTTGAAGTGCACACTGATAAATATAGTTCTTACAATTTGTTTTTTAAAATATTAGTAAAATTAGAATTATGAATTACTAGTATAGAATTATGAATATTTAAGGTTATGGTAATTTAATAAACTATGTTGTCTTTTTGGGTTCCGGTTATAGGGACGATTTTAAAATGGTGTTTTGTGTGAATAGAGTAAGGGGTTTAATAAACAGTATTATTTGCAGGGATAGAAAAATCCTTCCGTTTTTGATGTACCGTATTTTCGGACCATAAGACGCACCTGATCATAAGACGCACCTAGTTTTTAGAGTAGGAAAACTGGAAAAAAAATATTCTGAACCATTTCTGCTTTATCATCCTTGCGCTGCCTCCCTAGCTTTCACCAACCTCTAAGAGATATTTCTGTGTGATTTCTCAGACTCCTACAAAGATTCTGTACAGTACAGCCTTCTGTCAGAGCCAGCATACAGAGACATACACACATCAGAGCCAGCACACACACACACACACACACACACACACACACACACACACACTGACAGTTCCAGTGGTTCCCCACATCCAGGCTCTCAGCTAACGCTGCATGCGGTGCACTCCTGAGGAGGGAGGAGGTGGGGGGAGCGGGGGAGTCACATGATGCTGGCTCTGCTGCTGAGATGGGCTCTGAGATGCGGGCGCTCTGCTGATGATGGCGCAGCAGCAGCAACAGCATCCAGGACCCGTCGCTACCCGCCGGCCACCGGCGCTACCAGCAAAACGTCTTATATACGTCTCCATAAGACGCACATACTTTTACCCCACATTTTTGGGAGAAAAAGTGCGTCTTATGGTCCGAAAAATACGGTATATAATTGTAAAAATACTGTTAAGAGTAGTGTATTATCTAAATGTATAGTATATTAATATGTAAAGTGGGAGACATTAGCCCCGTCAGCCTGTATTATGATAAGAATTAGATAAAAATCAGCTGGCGAATGTGCAGCCTTTTTAAATGAGGGGTTAATTGGTTGAATGCCTTTAACCGCATGTAGAAATTTCTTAAGTTTGGATAAAGGATGGAGGCTAAACAGGGAAATGTCTTCTGCTACACACTTCTCTGTTACATTATTTGTTATTTTTTGTGTTTTTTAAATCGATGACAGTAATATAGAATCCAAATGTGTCACTAATTAGTGAAACCAATAAGAGTTCGTTCTATGCAAATTGGGACTGGTATATTAGATTCTGCCCATGTACAACAGCTGCATCCCCTGATGAAGACTGTGATTGGTCGAAATGCGTTGGGCGTGGTTATCTGCTGTGGACGCTGTGACGTCACCCGCCGGGTCTGGAGCCGCCGAAGGTGAGACTGAGCGAGACAAAGTGCAGCGGTGACACTGTTTCTTTCATTGAGCCTGGATCTCGTAACCATAATGTATGTGGATATTATTCTTTTTTTATAAAGATATTACCTTTTAACTTACCAGTGAGCTCTCCTGGTTCTTTCTAGCATATATATATAAGTATATATATATATATATATATATATATATATATATATATATATATATACACATACTGCTCAAAAAAATAAAGGGAACACTTAAACAACACAATGTAACTCCAAGTCAATCACACTTCTGTAAAATCAAACTGTCCACTTAGGAAGCAACACTGATTGACAATCAATTTCATATGCTGTTGTGCAAATGGAATAGACAACAGGTGGAAATTATAGGCAATTAGCAAGACACCCCCAATAAAGGAGTTGTTCTGCAGGTGGTAACCACAGACCACTTCTCAGCTCCTATGCTTTCTGGCTGATGTTTTGGTCACTTTTGAAAGCTGGCAGTGCTTTCACTCTAGTGGTAGCATGAGACAGAGTCTACAACCCACACAAGTGGCTCAGGTAGTGCAGCTCCACGACTTCTGATGTACTGGCCTGTCTCCTAGTAGCGCCTCCATGCTCTGGACACTACGCTGACAGACACAGCAAACCTTCTTGCCACAGCTTGCATTGATGTGCCATCCTGGATGAGCTGCACTACCCGAGCCACTTGTGTGGGTTGTAGACTCTGTCTCATGCTACCACTAGAGTGAAAGTACTGCCCGCTTTCAAAAGTGACCAAAACATCAGCCAGAAAGCATAGGAGCTGAGAAGTGGTCTGTGGTCACCACCTGCAGAACAACTCCTTCATTGGGGGTGTCTTGCTAATTGCCTATAATTTCAACCTGTTGTCTATTCCATTTGCACAACAGTATGTGAAATTGATTGTCATTCAGTGTTGCTTCCTAAGTGGACAGTTTGATTTCACAGAAGCATGATTGACTTGGAGTTACATGGTGTTTAAGTGTTCCCTTTATTTTTTTGAGCAGTGTATATATATATATATATATATATATATATACCGCTTGTGGCCCGGCACTCTCAGCATAATAGGATTACTCCATCTGTTGCCTTCCGTAATTAGGAGAGAGTAGCAACTCTCCAAATATGCAAGTCTTATGTCGTTCAATAAGGGATTGCAATGAATCTATATCTCCCAACCATAGCAGCAGCATATCATCAATATAGCGTGAATAATGCAGTATCTTGCTAGAAATATTGTAATCATTAAAGAAAATATCCCTCTCCACTGAGATCATATAGGCATTTGCATACGACGGGGCCACCGAGGACCCCATCGCACACCCAGCTAGTTGAAGGAAAAATTTACCATCATAATAGAAATAATTCCTACTTAATACCATTTCTAATAGGCCACAAAAGAAATTGACGTCAGGTCCCTTATACCAAATGTTATCAGTAATGAGTTGTCTAGTTGCTGCAATGCCTTCGGCATGAGGTATACAAGTATACAGTGAACTAACATCAATGCTGCTGAAAATGACATCAGAGGGAAGTTTATCCAACTTCATCAGTATACAAGTATTGTTTATGCCCTGACGAAAAAGCTGTCTGCTTTGAAACGTTGGCAACAACTTGCAGTGTCGTGTCTCTTTTGTTCTGAGTGCCGCTGTTCAAGACTTGTATATATATATATATATATCTCCAAATGAACTGGCACTCCTCTTTCCCACCGGCAGCTACTGCGGATTAGTGTATATCTTTTCCAATTCAAGCAGGCAGCGGCACTCAGAGACTTTTAAATCATTAAATCAAGTTGTGACTTACCAACATTTTGGGGTATAATTACCCCTTTGACAAGGAGAATACACCTTCAGATTGGCAGAGGGGTAATTATGCCCCAAAATGTTGGTATGTCCCCACATTTTTAATACACTTGAAAATTATTTAAAAGTCTCAGAGTGCCGCTGCCTGTTTGAATCGAAACATATATATATATATATATATATATATAAAGAAGAAAAGACCGACACTACACTTAAGCTTTTGCATGTACCTTGATGCCCTCCCTGGAATTGTCAATTCCAAACATTCTCCTGTACTTATGGGTGGCACTCCATGGATTTCAAAGAAGTATGCACATGCGCAGAGATAGCTTTTCAATATTTCCGATGCTTTAATATTGCATCTTTTGACAAAAGATTCAATATTAAAGATGCTATATTAATGCATCTGAAACTAAAACTATTTCTGCCTATCTACATACTTTTTTGAATCCCGTGGAGTGCAGCCCATAAGTAAAGGAGTATACAGTATTTTTCAATGTCTCCCTAATCATAACCCGGCCCTAACCCTAATACCTAAACCCAAACTGATAAACCAACCCTAATATTCTATCCTTGATACTCTAACCCCATCTCCCAAACTAACCCTAATACCCTAACTCAAACCACTAAAATATTCCTAATAATCTATCTGTAATATCCTAATGCAATCCAGATAACTAACCCTATTACCCTAACCAATCCCAAATACTCTAGTCCCTAACCGTAAAGGGCAGACTTGATAGGCCATATGGCTCTTATTCTGAGGAAAATATATTTTTAATGCCGCTCAATCTCACATTTATCAGTCAGTTGCTATGGAACATGTAAGATGTTACCTCCCTGCACTATTTAACATTTCACCTGGCTACTGGGGGGGGGGGGGGGTGCACTGAAGATTTGCCTAGGGTTCTGAGGAACCCTGCACTGGCCCTGCCTATAATGCACGGTTACAGTAATGAATCAAGATTCAAAGAAACAGCCTGAAAAAAGGCCCCCAGGCAGAAATTGTTGGATGGCCCAGGGTGTTCCCCATGTATTTATATATCTTGGGCATTGTGTACAAGACAGGTATCTCTGGACATTTGGGAATCAAAGCATCAAAAAGAGCCTAACCAATAATGCCACTCCTCACTGTCTTTAAATGGTTAGACAATTCTATACTATAGAACTCCGTAGGGTCAGTATCCAGCTATCTGTGTACCAAGGAGGGGGTGTCGAGAGGATCACTTTAATCCCTCCTAACACCACCTCCCTCTGCGACAGTGGTCAATTAGGGCCCAGTAGGGATCCACTGTTAATGGTGCTGGTGAAAACACTACAGCTCATAGCAGCCCTTTTTTAGTCACCTGAGTCCGTAACCCCGAAACAGCTGGGAGAGTGGAAAGAGCTGGTAAAACTGGAGCAGAACAGCCCTGGCCAGCTGAACATTTGTTCATCCTGTGGTGCTGAAGATGCTAGAAGCCCACAGCAGACACATTCAGCACCCAGAGTACCTGCTGTCACTGCCCTCTACCCTGGCCAGCTGAACATTTGTTCATCCTGTGGTGCTGAAGATGCTAGAAGCCCACAGCAGACACATTCAGCACCCAGAGTACCTGCTGTCACTGCCCTCTATCCTGGCCAGCTGAACATTTGTTCATCCTGTGGTGCTGAAGATGCTAGAAGCCCACAGCAGACACATTCAGCACCCAGAGTATCTGCTGTCTCTGCCCTTCACTCTGGCCAGTCCCATAAATGTAAAGAGAGATCGCAGTGCTTCTGTGTTACTGGTTCATGTATCCAATTCTCTATTACTTACACTATTCTACATTATATTACCTCTTCTTGCCATTACTGCTCTCTGCTCCTGTCCTCACTCCTTCCTCTACCATACTGATATCTCAGTCATTCCATCGTGTCTATAGCCAGCATATTATCTAATCTTCATAGAAACAGAAGCCTCATTATTAAACCCCCATCTGGTAGTGCATCTCACACACTCTCTGGCTCAAAACATATAGATATAAATATAGCTATACTTAGATAGATGGATAGATCAAAAGATGATAGCTAGATAGATAGATAGATAGATAGATAGATAGATAGATAGATACTACTGTGGTGTAATGTGTATTAAGGGTGCTACAGGTGTAACCATGCTCAGCATTGCTGAGATGCAGCATTCTGCCATACGGCTGCTGTATGGTGTGCAAGGCTGTGACTATTCACAGCTGGTGATCACTCTATTAATTCCTAAAATAATTAATTAACACAATGTATAAATTACTAGGCATGCACCCGTACTGTACCATTTAAGTATGAGAAAGGTCTCCACTCCTGGATATGTCAATAACAAGATGTATAATTTACCAGGCAGGCAGTCCCTGCATATATGTCCTTATACAATTATTTGTCATAATCCATCATGTTAAGCATCCACTGTAATAGAATGGTAGATTGAGGAAAAGTTATTCAGGGCTAAATAGACACAATTCTGTTTCTATTTGTCTCCTGTGTGCAGAGGCAGTCAACAGGAGAGTGAGAGGATAGATATTGTGTGCAAGAAAGAGGTTAGGGTTGAGATCTACTGAGTCTCAGTATGAACACCTGATGGGAAAGCCCGGTGTAGGGGTTAAATTACACTGGATCTCAATGACAGTCCTACCAGAATCCTAAAAGATACAGAGTATAATTTTTTAGAATTAAGATATTGTCTACGTACAGGGTATTCAATGTTGTTGTGTCGACTCATTTAAAAGATATTTAATGTCTGTCATCACTACTTAGCAAAAAGAAAACTAGATCACTGTGCCTATTAGTGGAATATACATTAATGCCCCCTTAACATAATGCTATAACTCTGTAATGAAAGCAAGTCTCTGGACGGTTTAACTGCAATACTGTATATAAAAGTGATCCTAGGAGTTGGGTAAGTGTGGTCCGATCCGTGCGCAAACTGGAACCATCTGTCCATCAGATGTGCATTTCACCTTATGTGACGTGTTTACTTCCAGAAATTACTTATGAGTGGATTTGGAGTAGCACTAGAATACCACACTATTGTGCAAAAAATATCATCTATTTGGAGATTGGGACTTGATAGGAGTCAAATTGTTGTAACTCCTGATAGAATATTGATATATGTGCAAAAAATTTTGTTTCAGGTTGCCTAATAGTAAATTTATTTATTTTTTCTATTGTGTTTTTTTATATTTAAATTTGTCTGAATTAGAGATGAGCGGGTTTGGCTTTACTCGGATTTACTCAGATTTACCCGAATCTCCTTATTGGCTCACGGACATCACGTGTTTTGGTTAGCCAATAAGAAAATTCCAGAAAAAAAGAACTTGCGATAATTCTAGCGTTAAGAACCGAATAAATACGAACCCGCTCATCTCTAGTCTGATTGATTAATAAATGATGTTGTTGTTTGTCAGACAGAGTTTTATAAATTAGTCTGTTTAGTTTTACTTTTCTGGGAAACAGTGGTCTCAGACCACAGAAAAGGAAGAGAGAGGAGGACCCTGCTTAGGACAACCCTACTGAGAGAAGTGAGATGGGTCTATAAAAATGTTACCTGACAATTCACAGTATGTCAAAATGTATTCTTGACACAGCTAGGAGTTTGGGCTATAATATGAATATGTCCAGCTCATGTTATTTATTGTTTGTTCAGGTATTGACATAACACCAGAATGACCTACCTGACTACCTATTCTGAGACCTGGATACTTATTCTGAGACCTACCTGGCTACATATTCATTGATCCCATATAATACTGTTGTTGTTTTTTTCTAATTTGTGGTACACATTATAGTGTTGTAACTTTCCTATACTTTTTTAAAATTTGTGCCCAGTAATCTCCCCCCCTTGATCCTGAGATAACCCTATAAATCCCAACTCTAATATCCCAGTATCCTCGCAGGGTCCATAGTAAATATGTGGGCAGTGTTGACTACATGACTTGATGACTCCATTAAACGGACCATAAAGGCCCCATTTTATATTTGTGTGCTCCTGATAAAAATAAATCATATATAAAAATGTGGCCATCATCTGGATGTGAAACTGTGTTAAGCATTTTATTTACCATTATGTTCTTTAAATCTATGTTTTATCTAAGAGAACACTGGGGCAGATGTATTATCCTGGAGATGGGATAAAGACGTGATAAAGCAGTGATATGCGAAAGGTGATAATGCACCAGCCAATCACTACAAATTTGACAAATGACAGTTATGAGCTGATTGGCTGGTGCATTATCACCTTGCACGTATCACTGCTTTATCACTTCTTTATCCCTTCTCCAGGCTTAATACATCTGCCCCAGTGTTCCATCAAAACTCATATATTTCCTAATACAAACTAAAAATCATAAAAAAATTAAGAATACAAATCTTTGTTGCTGTAATATGAAAATAATTAAAACTCAAGGGCAATACCTAAGGGTGATGAAATTCCATAATATTATTCTATTCCCCAAACAAACATAATTTATAGCACATTATTTAGAGATCCGCACAGTATAAATTAGGTTCCTTTCCCTCCTGTGCTCTATTTTATAGTGATGTAATGGTGAGTCCTGGTCCTTCTGCTATCTAGCAATCAGCTGCATTGTGCAATGCTTGGATCTGATCTATGGCAGGATGGTGTGGCATATTTGTATTACATTTTCTGTATTTATTTTAAATGCAGTGTGACAATAGCTCAGAACATTTTTTTACAAGACCATTAATGCTTGACAAGTAACAATTAAACAGTGTTTGTAAATGTCCTTGACTTGCCATTGTGATGGCTTCATTCTAAGAATGTACAGAAATTCCAAGGAAATAGAGTTATAACTGGAGTTTACATGCCATCGTTCTTCACAGGTAAACCCCCTTCACCTTATATATCTGAGGATTTCCTTTCTCTCTGGCTACACTTTTTACACTTAAAGACATATTGTTTGTCTACAACGGTGATCCTGTCTTCAATGCAGCATACCTCTGTTAATAAAACTGCCAAAAATTCTGATGAAACACACCCTCCCCCTATTAGATGATACCTGATACAGTGTGCCGTATTTAAGAGAATGAATTTCAAGACCTGCAGTCGGGCCTTTGCCTGTCATTGTGCAGCTGCATTCTAATAATGTCATTCCAAGGATATAGATATATAACTGAGGTTTAAACTGGATTTGGACTGGACAATACTGGTACTGTAACTCACTCTAATCACAAAAATAGTTCTTATGCATTACAATCCCTGCAAGATACTGTTCAGTTCCACCTCCTGCAACCTCACCTGGTAATTTTACACAATATTGTTTACCATTGACTGTTGCTTTTATTACTCCATTCTGTCATCACACATTTTGAAGTATGGTATTTATGTTATTAATCCATTTTTAGAATACACTTCTCTGTGCAATATAAGGGCTGTTATGCATGTCTGTCTGTACTGCTGCATTTGGAACCCCCTTCTGTACCCTACCTCCACCTGTCCCCATCTTTCCAATCCTACTTTCCCAGTATCTACACCTACTTCAACATACTCTATTTTTTTTATTTTCTCAGTAATTTCCCATCACGTTACATTTCTAGGAATTGCTCATCCTGTGCACTGTAACCTATGCAGTACGCCCTAGATGGCTGTCTCACCTAGCACTTTCAATGACAGCTTAAACAACCTGTTGAACTATTTATGCAGTGGGTATCCTGTTAGTCACTTCATTTTATCATTTTAAGTCTTATTAACATGAATTGGTTATTGCACATTTAACCGATGTAGTGTACCCAACATGGCTGTCTTGTCTGTTCCTCTATTGTGTAGAATGAACAATGCATAGTTCAAGTAATTTTCAATGATCTTACCTTTAATTTTTTTTTATTGACCATCATGTGTCATCAATTCCAGTATTACCTATTCTGCCCAGTTCATAGGTTCCCAAACGCGGTCCTCAAGGCACCCCAACAGTCCAGGTTTTGGGTATATCCATAGCTCAGCACAGATGGTTAAATTAAATTGACTAAGGTGCTACTTAAGTCACCTGTGGCCAAGCATGGATTAATTTAAAACCAGGACCATTGGGGTGCCTTGAGGACAGTGTTTGTAAACCTCTGGCCCAGGTTAATCCTATGTAGTGGACAAAAATGGCTGCCACACCTGTATGCTTTGTGGGTCAGATGAATAGACCTGGAAACTGATGACACAAAATGGCTGCCACATCTGTGTATTATCTTCTTGCTTTCTGTATTTTATGAAAATCTGAACCTCTGGATTACAGTAATGTTATCTGTAAAGCTCCTTGAGAGAAGTGCCATATAAATAGTGTTGTTGTTATTATTATTATTTCAGAAGCCTACTGTATATAAACTATCATGTAAGAACATTTTTCTATCAAAGATTTGCGGTTATATTTACTAAAAGTCAATTTTGGTAGATGTTTTATCGATTTTATATTAATATTATGTTTAAGGGTCTTAGAGGTACAATTACTAAGCAGTGATTAGAACGGAGAAGTGAGCCAGTGGAGAAGCTGCCCCATCAACCAATTAGCATCTCTGTATCATTTTATAGTATGCAAATTATAGATGTTACTTCAGTGCTGATTGGTTGCCATGGACAAATTCTCCACTGGCTCCCTTCTACGCTCTTATCACAGCTTAGTCCCCTTTAATCATAGATTTACCAATAGGTTATTTTAGACATCGTTTAAAAAATTTTTCTAAAATCATCTGTTAACATATGCGGAATTTAGATCCTGAAATACAAAGTCGACCAAACATCGACCCTGCATTGGTCAAACATCAATCAAACATTGACAAAGAAAATTGACCCAGATTGATTTTTTGTAAACATGCCCCTAAATCCCACATTTACTAACAGATGATTTTTAAACATTTTTTTAAAAGGATGTCAAAAATCATCTGTTAGGAAATGTGTGATTTAGACCCTGAAACACAAAATCGATCAAAATTCAACCCAAAATCGACAAAAATATATATTGTTCAACATCAACCAAAATCGACTTTTCGTAAATATACCCCTTACTTTAGGCGTGACTTGAAATCTGAAAATGCTGATTATGCAGAACACTAATTTTGAAAAAGTACTGACACTAAATGCAATGTAGGCGGTTTCAGTTTCTAGAAATGTATCACACTGTGTGTATGAATATTAACATTAGCTTTACGAATATATCCTCGTGCCTCCCTTTACTGACAGGTTCAATAGAACATTGGCTTTTTCCTTCCATTATTGACTCTTGTTCCAAGATTCAATTATGTTTTGGGCAATACTAGAGTTAAACTACATGTTTCTAGAGGTTACAAGGAATTTGGGCAGGAAAAAAACAACAAATATGTACTGTATACTGCAAAAATATATTTTATAAAAAATGTCAGCAACATTTGTAAACCTGCACAAACTATTACAAAATACAATAACCTGTTTTTAAAATAAAAAGAAAAAATGTAATATGTGTACACCAAATAGACATGGCAATCATAGGATATGTATAGGTGTGAAACTACCCCAACTTTCTGAAAACAGTCTGATGACATTTCATGATATTCATGGCATATACGGAACACATAGACAGAAATATGTAACAATAATTTTCTCATGTATTCTTATATAAGGGTTGAGATACAAAAAAAGGCAAGTATTATTATTATTATTCTCCTTTATTTATATGGCGCCAAAAGGATTCTGCAGCGCCCAATTACAGAGTACATAAATAATCAAACAGGAAAACAGCAACTTACAGTTGATGACAGTATAGTACAAGTACAGGGTAAATAAACAGTTACATCAGCAGATGACACTGGAACAAGTATCAGGTGGCAGAAGACTGCTGGATTTGGTGCAGCTGAAGATTATTAAAGTAAGACAAAGGATAAGCACATGAGGGAAGAGAGCCCTGCTCGTGAGAGTTTACAATCTAAAGGGGAGGGGTAGACAGACAGGGGTGACACAGATGGGGTACATACATGTTTACCATATAAATTAATCAGTTTTTATTATGTTCTAGAATGTACACAATGACTGATAGCTACAATCTAACTGGCTGCTATTGGCAACATCTCTAATTTCCTTTATCAAAGTTTCAGTAAATCTAGTCCGAACATCTAGACCATACAGTAGAATCCACATACCACAAAAAAATAATGATTTAAATATATATTCATTGGCTTTAGCACTCTTCTCTTTTTCAGTCTGTAGCTTCTTTCACAGATTTGCAAGAACTCAAGTACTATTGCAAAAGACAATTCACGCCAAATCAAATATTTTAGATAGCAAAATTGATTTAAATTTAGCTATTTAAACTGCAATAAAACATATATACACTAAGCCACTACTACAGTACATCTTTATGATTCTTGTATTAACAAAAAGCATATTCATCTATTTTTAAAATAATCGCTTAATAACAAATGTAATTGCAAAGATTTGTGCTAAGCAGACAGTAGAGACCACAAATGATAAACTTATTATATACTATATAGTGTAATATACATAAAAGGATCATTAAGATAAACCACTGAGGATCATTGAAACGAGGACCAAGTACAGCACCAAGATAGATAAAATAACTGCTTTATCACAGAAATATGTATGAGCTAGAAACACTTAGTGACTATGTGCTATTTTCAGAGCCCCACCACCTTCTATCAATGTGAACTCTTAATATGTCACTTTTCCTAATCAAGTGGATTTGAAGATCTCTGAAAGAAGCCTGATCTTCCATGTATTTGTAGATCAAGCAAGTAGAAGAAGCAGATGATATTCATTCACAGAAGGAATGGTAATGAGCTTGTCCATGATTACATTGTCTATAGAGGAATAGTGATAAATGTTTCCTAACGAACCTTTAACAGAAGTCTCTTAGTGTTTCAGACCTGATCCACTCATTACATGCTCACAGTAGTTATTTGGTGTCTTGCGCTCAGTTGATACACAAGCAAAATATATCATCAACAATACAGCAAAAGCTAACACATTTAAATTTCCTATGGAAGAAATGGTGATAAACATTATTAGTCATGAAGTTTCTAATTTTATTTAGTGTTTTATTCTTTTTACAACACATGATATAAGACCCACAATTTTGAATATACAGTACATGGAGAAACCTTTGAGAAATAAGTTAGACTTCACTATAGTATTATGCAGTGGCACATGCAGGGGGTGCAGCTAAGGCAGGTGTTGGGATGATGATTCCTACCAGCAGAAGAGCATAAAAATCACTGCACATGGATTGCAGGGCAGTGGCAAATGCAGGATTTGCATGGGGGGGTTTCCAGAACTGGGCGGAGCCAATCACGGGGGTGGGGACTGAGGTGACCCAGTGTTTGCTGGGTCCGTAAAACTAGTGTGTCTGTGTGTATATATATATATATATACACATATCTACACACATATATATAAATGCACCGTATATACACCTATATATATATATATGTATGTATGTATACATACATACACACACATACATATACACATACACATATACATAGCATATTAAACATGCATACATATATATATATATATATATACACATACATACAGTACACACATATACACACACACACACACACACACACACGTATATATATCATATATGTGTGTGTTTATATGTATGTATGTATGTATATACCTGTGTATATATATATGTATGCTCATGGATATATATGTACTATAATTAAAATAAAGTAAACTTTTATTAAGCACTTACAAGTGCCACCAGGAACACAGCAGGCTGCAGAGGACGCTAGACAGCCATTAATAATACTCATGCAGCAACAACAACAAAAAAATATTTTTTTTTTTGGTGGAGGTGGGTTTCTGGGTGCTCGGACCCAAACCTGGGTGCGCCACTGCAGGGAACCAGTTTCTTCTTCCTTGGAGAATTTAAGGAGGGCATTATGATGCCGAGTTACCCTCAAAAGCCGGGTGACAGAGTATCCACAGATCTGTTGCCAGTAGCACACTAGCAGAGCCTCTCCAAGCCTTACAGACACTTTTGGAATGAGCTATAAATTAGCTGGTTATCCACAGTGCTTATCTACAGTAGGAAGGGTAAAGTATGCCTATTGTTATATGTACCAGTGATTATCTATGTTTGTATATGTTTCTTAGCCTGTTATGTCTGTGTAGTATGTTTCTTTTTAATTATATCTTCATGTTTTTCTGCCTGGGTGGGAGTGATTTACCCATGATTGGATATTGGGTGGGGCAGGCAAAGAGAAGGGGCCTGTATCCTCACACATGCTATTTACCAATAAGGGAAGCTATGAAGGGAAGGTATGCCTTTTTGCAGATGATACAAAGATATGCAACAGGGTAGACACACTGGGAGGGGTAAAAAAAATGATTGATGACCTAGGGTAGGCTTGAGAAATGGTCAAGAACGTGGCAACTACAGTTTAATGCTAAAAAATGCAAAATCATGCACTTGGGTCTCAAAAACCCAAAGGCTAAATATAGTATCAAGGGTACTATAATGGAACCTACTGAGGAGGAAAGGGATTTAGGAGTCACAATTTCAAGTGACTTGAAGGCAGGAAAGCAATGCCACAAAGCAATGAGAAAGGCAAGTCAGATGCTTGGTTGCATAGGGAGAGGAATCAGTAGCAGGAAAAGAGAAGAAATAATGCCACTGTATAGGTCATTGGTACGGCCCCATCTGGAATACTGTGTCCAGTTCTGGAGACCATATCTCCAGAAAGATATAAATACATTAGAGACTGTACAAAGAAGGGCAACTAGAATGGTGCATGGCCTACATCACAAAACTTACCCGGAAAGGCTAAAAGATCTCAACATGTATAGTATGGAGGAGAGAAGGGAAAGGGGGACATGATAGAAACTTTCAAATATATCAAGGGTCTTAACAAAGTTCTGGAGGGAAACATTTTTCAAAGGAAGAGAAATATTAGAACTCGAGGACATACACTGAGACTTGAGGGGGGGAGCTGTCTATTATGTCTGTCCTGGGCCCCACAATTTTTGATGGCAGCCCTGGATACTGTTGTTCTTTTGCTGGTCATGTTCTCAGTCTGCACACATGTGTGGGTTTAGTTAGGTGATTAAATTTACTCAGAGGGGTCTATTTACTAAGCCTCGGATGCAGATAAAGTGGACAGAGATAAAGTACCAGCCAATCAGCTTCTAACTGCCATGTTGCAGGCTGTGTTTGAAAAATGGTTGGCTGGTACTTTATTTTAACCCACTTTATCTCTCTCCAAGGCTTAGTAAATAGACCCCTCTTTATGAGATTGTAATCACCATATTGGTATGATTAATCAGACTTGACTTTGAGTGATACTGTATATCAATAAAGATATAGCTCAACATGCTCATATAAGAAAACATTCTGGGTAATTTTAGTCATAAATGTGTACATATACATAAACTTATGTCACAAGCATATAAATGGATACATTCGGGGATATTCAATTGTTTGAAAAGTCAGTTAGGTGTCTGTTTTTTCCTATCTAATAGACGGGGGAAAAACAGATACCCAACCAACTTTTCAATCATTTGAACTCCCCCCATTGTATCAAAATTTAATGAACAAGAGGAAATGTATCACTAATCAAGTGGGAAGAATCCCTCTAAGATAGCATGAAACATCTCCTGTTCACCTGAGTGTTTAGTTTTATGCACTGTGGGGGAGGGCTAGGATTAGGCTGCGGAAAGAATGAGGCTAGGTTTAGGCACTTACAGAGAGGTGTGGGTTAGGCATTAAGGGGAGGTAAGGGTTAGGTTGCAGTAAGGGAAGGTTAGGGTTAAGGGGAGGTAGAATACTTACCTCACGCCCGTCAGGATTGGGATCATCGGGATGGCAGCATCTGTGTTACGACTGCCGGCATCCAGTGCGCTGGTCACTCATACTGTTCCCGATATACTGTATCATCCATATTTGAAGTTTCATTCATCATACCAATATAGTTTATTACCATCTCATACGTTTCGAGTATCTTGATCATCAGATTAGACTGATGCATGTGTGCAGACTGGGAACATAAATGGCAAGAAACCAATCTGTATCAACACAGCAATCTGCTGATATACAGTACATGATTAGAACGCATATATTTCACCTCTTAATTTGTTAAATACAGCATTTAATGTATGTGTGTTTAGAGGTTTCTTCAGCAAGTATATACAATTTTAACTTAAATGTTCCTAATTATTAACAGACATCAATAAAAGTGTACAGTTTATTTATTTTTGTAATAAGGGAATCTTTTTTTTTTTAAAGTGTGCCAACTCACAGAAATGTTACTATCTCTCATCTCTGTTGTAAGAAAGTTACATTAAGGATGCACATTAAAAGATATGCATTCTCAACAGTTATTACTAACTTAAAAAATAGCAGTGATACAATTGCAGCTAATGTAGTAGTACTAGTAGTAGTAGTAGTAGTAGTAGTAGTAGTACTAGTAGTAGTAGTAGTAGTAGTAGTAGTAGTAGTAGTAGTAGTAGCAACAACAGTAGTAGTATTAGTAATAGTAGTAATAGTAGTAGTAGCAACAGCAGCAGCAGTAGTAGTAGTAGTAGTAGCAGCAGCAACAGCAGTAGTATTAGTAGTAGAAGCAGTAGTAGTAGTAGTAATATTTGCAACAGCTAGTAGTAGTAGTATCAATAGTAGTAGTATTAGTAGTAATATTAATACTAGATATAATAGTAGCAGAAGCAGTAGCAATAGTAGTATCTATAGTAGTAGTAGTACTGTTAATATCAATAGTAATATTAATAGCAGTAGTAGTATTAGTAGTAGGTCAAGTGAAATGAGGAGGTGGAGTAGGTTTTTACTACTACTAGTAGTAGAAACAGCAGAAGTAGTTTTAGTAGTACTAGTAGTAGTATTAATAGTAGCAGCAATATTAGTAGCAGCAGTTTTATCAGCAGTCCTAGTAGTTCTAGTAGTGATAGTAGTAGCTGCAGCCGTAGTAGTAGTAGTAGTAGTAGTAGTAGTAGTAGTAGTAGTGGTTGTAGAGGTAGTAATTACAGTAGTAGTAGTAGTTATTTTCATAATAAAATAACATTTCCCAACAGAATAACCTATACAATATTGAGAACCAGACTTATGTTACAGAATTCCACTTGTTTCCATTTTTCTTCAAATCTACCTTCAAAACTTTTACTACCAGTGTGTTTTTCATCCTATATATATTTGGATTATTCATCAATTCTATTATAATCATAGTGATATATATTGATGCTCAGTTACACACCCCCATGTATCTATTTCTCTGCAACCTGGCTTTAATAGATATCTGTTATACAACCACTACTGTCCCTAACCTGCTGTACATGTTACTATCTGGAGATAATACAGTGTCCTTCATACAATGCCTCACCCAGATGTACTTCTACTGTGTTGTTGCTTCAACTGAAAATATTCTAATATTAATTATGGCATATGACCGATATGTTGCTATATGTGATCCTTTACATTATCACTATATCCTAAAGAGGAAGAAGTGCCTCTGGTTTGTTTCTGGTACTTGGATATCAGGATGTTTAAATTCATTTGTGTTTATAATCCCAGTGTCACACATGTCCTTCTGCCATTCTCGCACCATACACCAGTTTTTCTGTGATCCCAAAGCTCTGTTTAATATCTCCTGTGCTGGCAGTGAAGACTTTTACATAGTAATCTATATGGAAGCTTTGGTATTTGGAGTTTTTCCGGTGATGTTCTCTTTGGTATCTTATATAAATATTATCCGGGTCATCTTGCAAATAAAATCTGATGATGGAAGAAAGAAAGCCTTCTCCACATGCTCCTCCCACCTCACTGTTGTCATTATTTACTATATGACAGGTTTGTGTGTGTACATGATGCCACCATCACAATACTCCAAAATGCTTGAACCTGTGTTTACTGCACTTTCTTCAGTTGTTACACCCATGCTAAACCCTCTGATTTACAGTCTACGGAATAAAGACGTGAAAAGTTCTCTCCTAAGATTACTGGGGTAGGACAATGTATGTATAAAAATAAATTACTATTTTAATCCTATTTTACTATTGACCCTGATACACCTAACATGTTCCTCACTCCTATGTCCACTATTGTTTGGGCTTTTTTTTTTTTTTGCCTTTCTTCATTAAATCTCATTTTGAGTGTTTATGTTGCAGCCTTAATATGTTATTGGTATAAATAGTGTCATTCAGTGAAATGTAAGCAATTTACAGAACTGTACCGTATCCTGCCCATGCACATTTCCAAAACCATCAGAGATGTATAGAAACATACATCTCTAAATTAGTTCACGTGTATATTGTAATTATTGTTATTGTACTGTAAATGTTTGTTTTATGTAATGTTACATTTTCTAATGTTTAAACAATCTGATTTATTAATATATGTACTTTCTATTAGTATTTCATAGTGAGCTGACAAAAATCTGATTATTACATTTTTTAAATATAATGCATTTATTTTGCATAAAGAGCTAAAGTACCAGTGTGAAACATTGTCTGGATACTAAAGCATATAGAGAAAACATTATGCACATAACAAAAAGGTGAAAAGTATTTGTGTACATTTCCATACAGTATAATACTGTATAGTAATTTTTATTTTGGAGCTTGAGAAAACATCCTGTTATAGTTACAGTTTCAGCTAGGGATGTGCTAGATATGCGTTACCAGTAACATAAATAATAATAATAATAATAATAATAATAATAATAAAAAGAAGATTATCATTTTATATAAAAAAAGAAAAAACAAAATGACATTACAGCACAGTATTTAACAAATGGCCAATAATTTTACAATATTATTATAATTATTATTATTTATTATTATCCTTTATTTATATGGCGCCACAAGGGTTCCGCAGCGCCCAATTACAGAGTACATAAATAATCAAACAGGAAAACAGCAACTTACAGTTGACGACAATATAGGACAAGTACAGGGTAAATAAACATAGCTACGTCAGCAGATGACACTGGAATAAGTATCAGGTGGCAGAAGACTGCTGGATTTGGTGCAGCTGAAGATTCTAAAAGTAAGAAAAGGGTAAGCACACGAGGGAAGAGGGCCCTGCTCGTGAGAGCTTACATTCTAAAGGGGAGGGGTAGACAGAAAGGAGTGAGACATATGGGGTACATAGAGAGCGTAGAATGGAGGTTTAGGATGAAATTTGGCTGGGTTTGGTGAAGAAGTGATTCTTGAGAGCCCGTTTGAAGTTTTGTAGAGAGGTGGAGAGTCTGAGGGGGAGAGGTAGGGAATTCCAGAGAAGTGATGCAGCACGTGAAAAATCTTGGAGGTAGGAATGGGAGGAAGTAATCCGTAGGCAGGAGAGTCGGCGTGCATTAGCAGAGCGAATAGGATGGGTGGAAGTGTAAAGCGAGATAAGGTCAGAGATGTAGTTGGGAGAGTAGTGGGTGAGGGCTTTGTAAGCAAGTGTGAGAAGCTTGAAATGGATTCTGAAAGGGAAGGGGAGCCAGTAAAGGTCTTGTAGGAGAGGGGAGGTGGATGAAGTGCGTTTGGTGAGGAAGATGAGCCGGGCAGTAGCATTGAGGATAGATTGGAGTGGAGAGAGGTATTTGTCAGGAATGCCAGTCAGGAGGAGATTACAGTAGTCCAGTCTGGAGTTGACCAGTGAGTGGATAAGAGTCTTAGTAGCATCCTGGGTCAGAAAGGGTCTGATCCTGACAATATTTTTTAGATGAAAACGGCAGGTTTGTGAGAGGTGCTGAATGTGTGGTTTGAAGGATAGAGAGGAGTCAAGGATTACTCCAAGACAGCGCACTTGGGGGGTAGAGGAGATAGTAGTGCCATCAATAGATAATGAGATTGTAGGAGGTGAGGTTATGCGGGAGGGAGGGAAGATGATCAGCTCGGTCTTAAACGTGTTAAGCTTAAGAAAGCGCTGGGACATCCATGAAGAGGTAGCAGAGAGACAGTTGGAGATACGAGTGAGGAGAGCAGGGGAGAGGTCTGGAGAGGAAAGATAGATTTGAGTGTCATCAGCATAGAGATGATATTGGAAACCAAAAGAACTAATGAGCTTACCTAGTGAGGACATATAGAGAGAGAAAAGAAGAGGACCAAGGACAGTTAGTGGAAGTGAGGGGGAGGTAGAGTCATGAGAGGAGACAGAGAATAAACGGTCAGAAAGGTAGGAGGACAACCAAGAGAGGGCAGTGTCACGCAGACCAATGGAGTGAAGGATTTGCAGTAGGAGAGGATGGTCCACAGTGTCAAAAGCAGCAGAGAGATAAAGTAGAATAAGTAGAGAGTAGTGTCCCTTAGATTTAGCAGCATGGAGGTCATTGAATACTTTTGTAAGGGCAGTTTCAGTGAAGTGGAGAGGACGGAAGCCAGACTGGAATGGGTCAAGAAGTGAGTGTGAGGAATAAAGGAAGTAAGGCGGTTGTAGACAATACGCTCAAGGAGTTTGGAGGCAAAAGGGAGGAGAGAGATGGGTCGGTAGTTGGAGAGAGTGTTTGGATCAAGGGAAGTTTTTTTAAGAATAGGAGAGATGAGTGCATGCTTGAAGGCAGAGGGCACAGTGCCTGATGAGAGGGAGAGATTAAGAAGGTGAGAAAGATGGGAACAAGCAGAAGGAGAGAGGTAGCAGAGGAGGCGGGAGGGGATAGGGTCAAGTGGGGAGGTGGTGAGGGGACAGGAACGATTGAGGGCCATAACTTCCTCTCCAGATGCATGGGAGAAAGATGACAGAGTTGGTGCAAGGGATGGGGAGGGTTGGTAAGGGATGGGAGAAGGCTGGTTACTGATGGTCTGGTGTGATGTGATGTCCTGACATATGGAGTCAATTTTGGATGTGAAGTAAGTGGCAAAGTCAAGAGCAGAGAGTGAGGAAGGGAGATGAGGTGGAGGTGGGCATAGGAGTGAGTTGAGAGTGGCAAAGAGGCACCGGGGGTTGGAAGACTGGGAGTAGATGAGGTTCTTGAAGTATGACAGTTTAGCAAGAGAAAGGGCAGCACTGAAGGATGAGAGCATACGTTTGAAATGGAGGAAGTCTGCCTTAGAGCGTGATTTCCTCAAGTGTCGCTCAGCAGTACGTGAGCATTTTTGCAGATATCTGGTGCATTTGGTGTGCCAGGGTTGAGGTGTTAATTTGCGAGGGTGAATAGTGGTTGGTGGAGCAACAGAGTCAAGAGCAGAAGTAAGGGAAGCATTGTATGTGGAAGTGGCTTGTTCAGGGTATGAGAGACAGAGAGAATAGGAGAGAGAAGTGAGTCAAACAGGGAGGAAAGGATTGTGGTGTCAATAGCTTCAATGTTACGCTTAGTGATGGTAGCCTTAGGAGGTAGAGATGGGGAAGTCAAGAGAGATAGGTTAAAGGAGAGCAGGTGCTGGTCAGAGAGGGGAAATGGGGAGTTGGAAAAATCAGAAATATCACAGCGGTGAGTGAAGACCAGATCCAGTGAGCTCCCATTCACATGGGAGGGTGAGGAGGTCCACTGGGAGAGACCAAGTGAAGAGGTGAGGTTAAGGAGTGTAGAGGGTATTGTGTGGGGATGTCAATAGTGATGTTGAAATCGCCTAGGATAATGGTAAGAATGTCAGAATAGAGGAAGTGAGGAAGTGAGGAAGCCAAGTTGTCGATGAATTTGGAAGCATTGCCAGGGGGTCGGTAAATGACAGCTACTCTAAGATGGACTGGTTGGAAGAGGCGTATGGCATGGACCTCAAATGTAGAGAATATAAGAGATGGTTCTGTGGTATGAGTTGGTAGGAGTAACTAAAAGGTAAGAGGAACCCAACACCACCCCCATGTCAATATCAGAGCAGTGATTGAGATATATTACTCTTAAAATTTAGAATAGTATATAATAATAATAATAACAACAACAAGAACACCAATAATAATAATAAAAATTGAATAAAAAATATGTATTAAATATTTATATATATATATATATATATACACACACACACAGTATATATATATATATATATATATGCACACAGGGGGGTGGGGGATATAGCGACCGTCGGTGTCTTAGAATAGTTCAGTAAGTGTGGATCTAAAAACTGTATCTAAAAATGAGTAACCAGATCAAAAAAGTGAATTAAAAAAGGGGGATGTTTATTTAGACACTAAAACAAATTGCAATAGCTAAAATTTAAACAGCAATATTTCTTAAAAAATGGGACAAAAACAACATACACAATGCTTTAAAATACCAGTTAAAATGTGTTAAAAATATGTAAAACAATTTTAACTTAACTTGGTATGAGGTCACTGCCAGGTAGCCCAACGCGTTTCGTCATTCAGACTTCATCAAGGGGTCCTTGATGAAGTCTGAATGACGAAACGCGTTGGACTACCTGGCAGTGACCTCATACCAAGTTAAGTTAAAATTGTTTTACATATTTTTAACACATTTTAACTGGTATTTTAAAGCATTGTGTATGTTGTTTTTGTCCCATTTTTTAAGAAATATTGCTGTTTAAATTTTAGCTATTGCAATTTGTTTTAGTGTCTAAATAAACATCCCCCTTTTTTAATTCACTTTTTTGATCTGGTTACTCATTTTTAGATACAGTTTTTAGATCCACACTTACTGAACTATTCTAAGACACCGACGGTCGCTATATCCCCCACCCCCCTGTGTGCATTAGTCGTTGTTTCAGGGAATTACCATCCCTGTGCTTTTGGGGGACAGCTGACGCCCTGTGTTAATCCCTAGGGAGTGTCATTTATTTTCTATACGTGGATCCTAGATCATTTGGTGTTGTACACAAGTGGCGCAATAATTTTCCCCCCTATTGTTGATATATATATATATATATATATATATATATACCAGTACAGGAAGACACTGCGGCACTCGGAGTCTTTAACTTGGAAAACGTGTATTCAATTAAGCACTCCAAACCAACGTTTCGGGGCTGGCACGCCCCTTTGTCAAGGTGAACAGAGATGAGACAACAAGAACATAACTTACCTAAATACCTAGGAGAAGCCCGCCGCGGAAGAAGCGCCGCCCGCGATCACGTGGAATGGACACGGCTCTGATGTTCAACATGCGCGGTATGATGATGCGCTGCCAGGTAGTAATGGGAACCTGGACGCCGGATGTCACGTCAGCGTGCGCTACAAACTAAACAAAGAGTGACATGCATTACAGAACCCCAATCACCAAATACCTATAATCACATGGCAACTGTCATAATCAAATTGCTACGAATGAAAACATTGTAGACATAAATGCGATGGGGGACCCGATCCAGCAATATCAAGGGGGGCACACGTTAGTTACAGGAATGTGTGTATGAGTGTAAATGTCGGGGATGGGGTAATGTTGTGTGCTGGAGAACCATGGAAGTGGCTCTACTGTGTGTAACTGGAGGTGCACTGCGAGCGGAGAAAAAGTGACGTGTCTGGCTGCCTACAAGGATGCAGAGGGGGGGGGGGGCACAGGGATTAAAGAATAGGTGATAGTGAAGGAAAGCAGTGGTGAGAGTGAGGGGAGAGGAAGGGGAAAAAGGAAGAGAAGGGTGAATAAGTTGCATCTAACTACGAGTGTTGATGTGAGAACAGGGGGGCACAGAAGAGGTAAGGAAGGGAAGGGTGCGGAGGGTGGGGAAGAGCCGGTGGAGGAAAAAAATAAAGCAGAAGAAGGGGCAGGGCGGGAGATGCTGTGGTGAGGTGTATGTGAAAGTAGGAGTGAACATGTGGCTTCTAACAAAAGTGGGTTAGTGAATGGGGAAAGGAGTGTTTGAATGGCCAATATGACAACAAGGTGAGTTAGCTGTCCGGGGATGTGGAGTGTATACCTAGTGATGTGCCGCTAGTGATGCAACCACTAACGGCCACCCTTTATATTGAGGTCCATCGGTGTTATCATGCTTAAGACTGTCATGACCTATCTCAGAAAATTCTTGTCATTAAAACGGTCAAACAGATTCATTTCGTGGAAATGCTAATCGCTACAAAAACTTAACGTCCTTTATAGGAATACGTTCCAGGGCATGATTTCATTGAGTCCATTAGGGCTGATAGTTCCTAGTTGGAAAATCCATTTAGCTTCTAACTTCAGGAGCAGGCCATTTCTGTCCCCTCCCCTTTTGTTCATTGGAATGTGATCAATGGCCATCTGTTTAAGATCATTCAAGTTGTGGCCTTTTTCCGCAAAGTGTTTGGCCACTGGTTGGTCCGAGCCCTTTCCGCTGATGGCCTGTTTGATGGCC
Organism: Pseudophryne corroboree; assembly: GCF_028390025.1. NCBI lineage: Eukaryota > Metazoa > Chordata > Amphibia > Anura > Myobatrachidae > Pseudophryne > Pseudophryne corroboree. Next base: position 463,771,072 of record NC_086450.1, read on the forward strand.
GACCTGTGGAGGGCCATTCTCTCTCTCAGTGACCTCATTGTCTTGCCCACATAGTATAGATTGCAACAGCATTTGATAATGTACACGATATGAGTTGACGTACAAGTCAGGGAATGTCTGTTCTTATATATACGTTGTTGATGTGGGTGTTGGAAGGACGAGCCTGTGAGCATATGAGAGCACGTGGTGCACTTGGGGCACTTGTAACATCCGGGGGATTTTTTCAAAAATGAAGACTTGTCTGTTGATGTTGGGCGAAACCCTGTAATGTCCGTGTGGACCACAAGGTCTTTGATGCTTCTCCCCCTTGTGAAGCACATTAATGGGCGCTTGTCCGCTAAGCTGTGCAGTTGTTTATCCGTTGAAATGATGGGCCACAGTGCCCTTGTCGCCCTCGGTAATACATTGCTCGTCGTAGTGGAAAATTAAGATGCATTATGTGTCAACATATGCAAAGAAAAACATTATCAATCACACTACCTTTTTCGGATAAGATTTATAAATTAAAGTCATTTATGAACTGTGATTCTACCTTTGTAGTATTTCTACTAACTTGCAGTTGCAGACTTCATTATGTAGGTCACACAACAAGACAACTGCGAGTCCACTTTATGGACATCATAGAAACATTCAACATAAATGCCATACACACAGTATACCTAGACATTAATTTTCTAAACATTCTTCTGATACGAAATGCCTCTCAATTGTGTGTCTAGAACAGATTGCACCAACCATTAGAGGGGGTGATAGGTTTAAAAAACTATGCAGTCAAGAGGTCTTTTGGATGCTAAAATGTAATTCTCTACACCCACAAGGTCTCAATAAGACCATTGAATTAAATTCAGTTTTATGATATTAACAACTTTATCCACTACCTCTACTTTTTCTTTCCATACTAATTGCTGAGTTCCTTATGGACAAATGAAATACATATATATATATTTTTAAATTAACAACATGATACATATACTATTTGTTGTGGAAAATAGAAAGATCCACCTTGTGTTTTTGTTTTTCTTCTGTCTTTTTCTATCTATTTGCAACAATTATTCATGAAATGATGATAATATTATGCAGAACTATGAACCCGCAATTCAAATAGAGGATTTTTCATTATGATAAGATAAAACAAAACTATACAATGTAAATGATCTGTATGTTGTCATGGTAACGAAAATGCTATGGTGTGTCGTGTTCCATGAGACTTTATACCCCTTTCCCTACTTTTCATTTTATATTGACTGTGTAATTTACTATATAGACGAATAAGATGCATGCATATGTATTTTTCTTAAATTGCGAATTAGATAGAGATGTGAGATATGTGTGTGTGTGTGTGTGTGTGTGTGTGTGTGTGTGTGTGTGTGTGTGTGTGTGTATATATATGTATATGTATATGTATGTATAGATAGATAGATAGATAGATAGATAGATAGATAGATAGTACAAGGGTTTGTTCCTAACCTACTTTCTATATTTTCTTTTCTGTTCCGATTTCTGCTGCTTTTTTACACTAACCACTTATAAAAGGATGATAAGACTATGTTCAAATATCAATATATATCTTTAATATAAGAGATTTCGACATGTCACAATGAAATTATACAATGTGATTGATCTATATATTGCCATGGTAACGGAGACGCTCTGGTGCGTCACATTCTTGGGAGCCGCTAGCACTTCCGAGATGAGGGGTGAGCACCCTGTCACATGATTAACCATGTGACCAAAAGCTAATTGTATACCTACGTCAGATGACGCTTTGGAATGACGCTCGATATATCCGGTCACATGCTATCGATCATGTGACCTGATTTCCTCTAAACGAATCTATCCTGTTAAAAGGGAGGTCCAGTCACGTTATGGATGTCATATGACCGCTATAGATATGACACAATTACCCTCCCCGAATGATTGGATAACCTCCGATCACTTGACCCTATCAGTCAAGTGATCGGCGATGCACAATACATAAAACCCATGTAAGTATAGAAAGAAATATGTTATTAATGATATTTAATTGAACTTCTATACGTTTTCTATTATTGGGACCAATGGGAACTACTCTTATACTATTAAGATTATAATATTCTGAATGGTTTATTTTTATTTTTGAAGCTGCATGTCAGGTGTGATCAATGATACCAATCAATAGGGTTTAAAAAGGCCTACCTGATAACCACCATACATATGCTCCTGAGGAAGCTGGACTTGAGACACCAGCGAAACGTGTTGAGCTTGATACACACCTACCTGCTGAGCTTGATACCTACCTACTTGCTTTGGGATCTACGAACTGCTGGCATTATTTTGCCACTCTTTACTTGGAATACCCTTGGTGCTCAATTCACTGTGGATACAATCAGAACCAGATGAACTCTGTGTTTCTTCACAAAGTGGATATATTGCACACTGACCACTGAGGATAACCCTACTGCTAAAACTTCAGAATATGCCATTAACCGATTTAAGAGGTACTTTCCAGTGGAGTCTTATTTCATCAGAGTAAATCCTAGCCAGCATATATAGAACATCCCAATATATCACTCAGCAATATTTATATGCAGGTGAATGTGGCCATGAATTTTTAGAATTGTTTTTAATAGATGTATTTAATAAATGTTAATTATTTTTATATAAACCGTTCAGAGATTTAATTTTTCATATAGTTCATAACATCAAGCGCTGGTAAATTTTTGTTTTTTTCTTTGATATTCTTGGGGGACTTACCACCCCCTTACCAGCAGCTATTGATAGCGCACCCTAAACATCCTTTTCTGTACTTTCAGATGGTCAGAGTGAGGTTCCCTAAAGATAAACTCTTGCACCAAAAATCACCCAAAGAAAGAAAATTCAGATATAAATAGTACAAGATTTTCTTTTACTTCTTTAAAAAAATATTTAATATAACATACAATTTATCGTAAAACCAATAAATCCATACACATGTCTGAGTACAAGGAGTTGGAATAGATTCCACCCTCACCTTTAGCAAAAGGTGTGAGCTCTGTGTTGAATTCACATACACCAAGACATGGTGGGTATTAATTGGTGAACCCTAAGTGTTTCGTCTAAACAACTTCATCAGTTGTATACAACAATTAGATTTCAGGTTACTGCGTGGGCATGCACATTTATTTAATTAGTGGTTTGAAGACCATAAATCATGAAATGTCGTGGCACAGTTGCTCTATAATAGGGATATTGTTTAGAAAAAATCCCTATTATAGCATCCCAAAGGGTTGCCCTATGTACAGTAAATATAACACTTCCAATCTGATGACAAAAAAGTTCACTCGTATACTGTAGTGAATTCACACTGATATGTTTTAGGTGAACAGTATTATAGAACCAGGCTCCAAATCAAAGCATATGCACAAGTCACTAGTCTTAATATTACATATATTTGTGCAAATGTGTGAATAAACCCCCAAGCCACATCAAGGCCTCTCTGTATATTGGGGGGTCCGTAGCACTATATCTAGGAGCAGGGTGTGGCACCTCAAAAATAAGCCTAAGCCAGAAAGCCCAGGGTAGCATACCAGTGGAAAAACTATAACGTTAATAAATTAGTGTTAGGAAGCCGAGCTATATACAGAAAGTGATACAAAAATTATTAGATGTAATTAAAATAATGAAGAAATAGGGTTTGTGAAGAAATTAGTTAGTGATAAGTGTTAATAGAATGTAATGGCATGCCACAATAGAGCCATCCATCCCAGCCAATCCAGGGGCACCGCACCCCACACCTCCATTACCCCAATCTGGGTCTATGATTAACCAGCAAAAAAACACATGTTTATGGCTCCTTACTTATATATATATCTATCTAAGCTAAGAGCTACCTACCTTGGAGCAACCCCATAATGCTTCATATGGCATATCAGGACCTGCACCTCCTCCTAATGCAGGATCCTGTCTGCCTCTCATAACAAACATATATAGTGGCAGATGCTCAATTAGCTTAGTGATATCACTCAGGTGCTTGCAAGGGAGGGGTATTTCTAAGCAAGGAAACAAAATGCTTTTTTTCTTGCATAGAAATACCCCTCCCTTGCAAGCACCTGAGTGATATCACTAAGCTAATTGAGCATGTGCCACTATATATGGCTATTTACTTAGACTCTGTGAGGTCTGAATGACATTAACATAGGGGTCAAAAAGATGAAAAAAGGCAATGCTATAAAGATATATAAAAATTGGAAAATTGTTATAAAGCATTCCTATGTATTAATCTTCAATACATTGTAGGACACAATTAAGTAGTATTACATTAAGTATACAGTAGTTTCAGTTGCAAATTCAATCATAAAATAAGGGATGCCTGCATTCCTAACCAATTAAAAGCCAAATATTCAGTATGTTTATTTGGTTCTGTAAGTATTGGTATGTACTTTTTAGAAGTAGTATATGGAAGAAGTTTCCTAATTCACAAATGAGCAGCTATTATAGCAAAGTACAAAATGTATATGTTGAGAAACAAATCTTCCTATATAATCTCCAGATGTTGTAATTTTGGTATGTTCACCAACATGTTATTAGACCAGAATCCTCGCTAGATGATGTGTGCTTAAGGAAGTTTCCCAAAAAGGAGCATGTATTGATATAGATGATCAGCTGCATATAGTAATATTTTAAAAGCCAGGCAACTAGGATGGGACTCAAAGAATAGAGCAACTGTTACATTCTATATGTAATCTTGCTCCATATATCTCATAATTGTCATATGCTGGACACTGTTATTTGTTCCAGTACTGTTACTTTGTTGCTGTACATATACCAGCTAGCCACCTGCAGCACCGCCAAAGAGTTTAGGAGTCTATTTACTAAGCTTTGGATGAAGATAAAGTAGACAGAGATAAGGTACCAGCCAATCGGCTTCTAACTGCCATGTCGCAGGTTAGATTCTCCGTTCACTTAATCTCCATCCAATGCTTAGTAAATAGATCCCTTAGTCACTTACTGTATATGTAAATGTTGCTACAGAAACAATCCACTCTTGGCGGTTCCTTTGCTCTGCATCATTGGTGTCACCATCTTTGATTGTATTGATGATGAGTTCTGTCTAATCAGCTCCAAGAAACTTTGGTCACATGTTTCACCCAGCCTATCAGAGCTTAGAGTGCTTTTTCAAGGCTAATATTTAAGAAAAAGCAAACTGAGCGAAATGCGCATTGGCAGTGCTGTACACTGTCTGTACACTTTATGAGTTAAATATCACTTTGGTTTGTGTATTATGAGCAATACCCGCATTGATGATATTCATATATCATATAACTGCATTGGTGCTGAAGCTGCATGTAGTGCTGGAGGGCAGACAATATAGGAATTGAGCTGTTACTGACTAGCTCTACATGTTAAGACCAGTACTATTCTGAGCAGTGAGCGTAAAACAGATTAAAAATTCTAATTATTATAGCTTTACCTGGTTTCTTTACAAATAATCTATACAGTGGTTGTATAGTAGATGGCCGCAAGGCACAAATGTGTATTTTGGAATAATGAGTGCTGAATGCACTATATGTATCCAATAGTATGTACTTTGTGAAATATATTCCTCACATGGAGTGCCTGAGGGCAGATAACACATGATTTGGGGTCTCACTGACTAGCTCTGCATATTGAGACAAGTATCATTAAAGGGTCACCTGGTTACCTTATAAACCATACAGTGCCCATACAGCAGACAACCTCAAACAAATAAATGTGTGTTTCAGAATAATCAGTGTTGAATGCACCATATATTGTATATTTATCTAATAATATTAATTTGGTGGAAATGCACTCCTCACATATAAATGTGGAGATCTATATGCAAGTCTCCCAGATAAAAGAAATATAACAGCAGGATTTTTGTGCCAATACCACAAGCACATAGATCCTAAATTTGAAACCACATGCTCCATTTTAACTGACATATATCCAGTTCAGTATGTCTTGAATAGCTAACTGTTAGGATCTCCTGCTCTGTGCTGCCACGTCGCCATGGCAACCGGGAGGCAAGTGTTAGTGAAGTAACCTGAGCGCAGCTGATACTCCGGTCCGGGTTTTTACTGTGTAGTGGTTACAGGCTCTGTGCACGGCAGGGAATCCGGCGCTGGTTTTGTGCTCACAGTCTGTGAGGTCTGAGTGGGGCGTGGACAGCACCTGCTATATAAACCATCCTCTCAGGCTAGGCAAATGCTGCTGAATCTTTGTTTGTTAGTCAGTTCCAGAGAGTTAGCTAGTACTGTGTGACTTTGTATTTACTTGTTGCTTACTGCGAATAGGCCTTGGGATTCGGTACTTCATTCTGCCAATCCGGACCTAGCAGTAAGACTGGAGTCAGTTGTTTGACCTGCTGGGGTTCTTTTGCTATTCTGTGAACCCAGCAGGTTTGCGGCTGTACTCTCAGACCTGCTTGCTTAATCCTCCCTCACTGTGCAGGGCGTCCAGGTGTCAGTTTAGTGGCAGTAAGCTGAACCTGTGCCCTGCAAGTGGGGGTTAGGATTGTGGATACTCTCCTTGTGTCTATATTTCTATCTCTGACCAAGGAGTTTATTCCCACACCCGTTGGTAACCCTTTGGGGTTTTTTCTGTTGCTCTTAGCAACATCATTTCAGGTGCTCCACATGTTAAATCACTACACCTCGCTTCATTGTCCGCTCTATTCCATCTGAGCATTCCTGACACTAGGGAGACACACAATTCCTGAGCCTTTGGGCTTCTCCGTTCACTTTGTGTTTATTAGTTATTCCATCACCTCCTGTGTATGTTATGTTATACTGTCTGTGAGTTTGTTTGCTTCGCTTCCCTCTCTGTTCATACACCGGTATACTCCTGTTAGCAATGGTGTGCGTAACACTAACATACTTGAATTAGGATTCCTCTAGAAACCAAATGTGATCCAATCTGAGATTCTACGGCAGATGATAAATCTGCATGAGACTTAATGTAAAGTGTAATATTACTATTAGGGATCCATCCTTATGTCACTGTACAGATGGGTCCACGGTTATCTTTACTAGTTTTCTGCGCCTAGGCACAACATTACTTATTAGGATAAACCCTTCATCTAATGTTCTCAACTGCAATACAATACAGAGAACAATACAGCAGGGGATTAAGTCCGACCTCGCCAGTCTCAGTTAATCCTATTAAAGGTCAAGATAAATGTGGACCCATCTGTATATGACAACAATCCTTATGTAAGGATTTGGATAAGTGGGGGACAGGTTTATAATTGCCACAAACAATGCCAGATTCTACTGCGGTGCCAGACAGGAGGGGGCCCAATCGGAGACTGCTCTTGGGCCCCCTCCTCTCTTAAAGTGCCCGCTGGATCAGTTTGCTAAATAAATTTATCCACAGCTGTAATAATTGCTATGCTTTCTTTTACTCTAAGTCTATAGATTCTACTGATCTTAGATTATTAAAACTAGAATTTTCCTCTTCTACAGAGTTTTTTTAATGATCCCCAGTATCAGTATCAATGGTTTCAATGACAATAATCTTGATATCCTCTGGATAATTGTTATGGGCACAAGATACATGCATTAAGATGATGAGAAACATAACGCGATTCAGTACATTTCCCCTGAGAAATTTTGATTTCATGGTCCTCCTTACATATTGTAAATGAAAGGTACAATTAATTATATATATTACATATTTGCTCATACTGTATAACTAATTTAAGATTTATTTTAAGATTATCTATTATAACAGGATTTTAAATTCATCCATACAATAAATCCGACTCAATCTTGAGTGTACATGGTTGAGTTGGAGTCTATTAATGCATTATTATGAACGTCTACTTGGTATAGTGTAGTAGTCAAACTTGGCAAAGAATGGGGACATTCTACCTCTATTTCAGGGAAATCCCACACCCATTTTTCCCTGCTTCAGTGGCAACCAGATTTAGACTGTCAAATTCATTGCCGGGATGTGTTTTTATTATTATTACTATTATTATTATTATTATTATTATTATTATCCTTTATTTGTATAGCGCCACAAGGGATCCACAGCGCCCAGTTACAGATTACATAAAGAAATAAGGAAAACAGCATTGAGGATAGATTGGAGTGGAGAGAGGCATTTGTCAGGCATGCCAGTGAAGAAGTGTGTCTTGAGAGCCCGTCTGAAGTTTTGAGAAGAGGTGGAGAGTCTTATAGGGAGAGGCAGAGAATTCCAGAGATAGGGAGCAGCACGTGTACTGCACCTGTGGATTCCTGCATCCTGTTCATAGGGCCTAATTCAGACCTGATCGGTGCTGAGCGTTTTTGCACAGCTGCTGATCAGGTCTGAACTGCGCATGCGCCGGCGCCACAGTGTCCTGGAGCATGCCAGACAGCCGACGACCATCTCAGCCCTGCGATCGTCTCTGCCTGATTGACAGGCAGAGGCAGTCGTTGGGCGGGCAGGCGGCATTTGGCCGCAGTTTAAGGTGCATGGTCCGGGCAATGCAGGCATGCCTAGACTGTGCAGGGGGCAAGCTGCAGTGGCTGCGTGACATCCCCTGCAGCCGCTACAACCCTCACAGCAATAAGTAGCTCCCTGCTAGCATGCAGGAGCTGTGCTGGTAGGGATCTACTCCTAAAGTACAAAAGCATCGACGCTGTGTGATGCTTTTGTACTTGTGTGGGGTGGGGGGGTAGGGCCTCACATGTGGGGTGACCTAAGCCTGTGCTGAGTGTCCCCGCGCATGTCAGTGAGGCTGATTGTAGATTAGCTAAATTTAGCACATCTACGATCAGGTCTGCAATAGGCCCATTGTTTTAGATGTCTCTCGATCAGGAGCATTATTGGATTCGTCATTGGCCTGTAATCTGTCATAGCAGCTGCTTTCCTCCTGTTATGCTGCTGGAGCCTGACCCACACAGTGAAAACTGAATTATGCAAACACCTAGATCTGTCAGTGGGATAAAATAGCAGTGGATATTAAGGCAAATGCTGTAGCCATGATGTTACATTACATGCATGACAGCCTCTCCAATATTGAGAACTATGTAAAGTATACAGATAATACATTTTGGAGATGTGATAAAAACAAATAAGGATTTATTTAAAAGGTACACCTTACTTCCCCTGCTCTCCTCACTCATATCTCCAACTGTCTCTCTGCTATCTCCTCCTGGATGTCCCAGAACTTTCTTAAACTTAACATGTCTAAGACTGAGCTGATCATCTACCCTCTCTCCCGCAAAACCCCACTTCCCACAATCTCATTATCCATATATGGTACAACTATCTCCTCTAGCCCCCAAGTGTGATGTTTTGAAGTAATGTTTGACTCCTCCCTCTCCTTCAAACAACATATTCAGTGCCTCTCAAAAACCTGCCATTTCCATCTCAAAAACATCTCCAGGATCAGACCCTTTCTCACCCAGAATGCTACTTTGACCCTAATCCACTCACTGGTCGTCTCCAGATTGGACTACTGCAAAAATTCCTCTCTCTCACTTCAATCTAGCCTCAATGCTGCTGCCAGTCTCATCTTCCTCACCAAACATAATACATCCACATCCCCTCTCTTGCAGGACCTTCACTGGCTACCCTTCCCATTCAGAATCCAATTCAAGCTTCTCACACTCACCTACAAAGCCCTCACCCACTCTTCTTCCTCTTACATCTCTGACCTTATCTCTCTTTACATTCCAAACCGTCCTCTTTGCTCTGCTAATGCACGCCGTCTCTCCTGCCAACTGATTACCTCCTCCAACTTCTACCTACAAGATTTTGCACGTGCTGCTCCCTATCTCTGGAATGTTCTACCTCTCCCCATCCGACTCTCCATCTCTCTACGAAACTATAAGCGGGCTCTTAAGACCCACTTCTTCACCAAACCCAGCCAACTCTCCTCCTACCTCTCTTGTCTATGCTCACTGTCTACCCCTTCTGTGTCACTCCAGTCTGTTAGCCCCTCACCTTTTAGATTGTAAGCTCACAAGAGCAGGGACTTCTTTTCTCATGTGCCTTTCCTTTTCTTACTTACACTTATACACCATACTCCCTTTGATGGCACCTAACCCCGGGTTTTCTATACCTGTCCTATAGTGTCTTTTATTGTACTGTGTAATGGGCGCTGTGGATCCCTTGTGGCAATATATAAATAAAGGATAATAATAATAAAAGGTTTAATTATAAGGGTTATCTTTGGAATAATGTGATTAACATTTCATGTGCTGGCAGTAAATACTTTTACTTTGTAATTTGGAAGTATTGGTATTTAGTGTTTTTGCAAGTTATATTCAGTATGACATTTTAGATAAAAATGATTAGGGTACCTTGGAGATAAAATCGAAGGAAGGTTAAAAAAACACCGACTCCACCTGCTCATCCCTCCTGACCAATGTCGTTATGTACTACATAAGAGGTGTGTCTGCGTACATTGGCCCTCATTCCGAGTTGTTCGCTTGCTAGCTGCTTTTAGCAGCAGTGCAAACGCTAAGCCGCCTCCCTCTGGGAGTGTATCTTAGCTTAGCAGAAGTGTGAACGAAAGGATCGCAGCACTGCAACAAAAAAAGATAGTGCAGTTTCTGAGTAGCTCGAGACTTACTCCTAGCTAGCGCTCACTTCAGACTGTTTAGTTCCTGTTTTGACGTCACGAATATGCCCTGCGTTCGTCCAGCCACGCCTGCGTTTTTCCAGGCATGCCCGCGTTTGTATCTGACACGCCTGCGTTTTTACACACACTCCCCAAAAATTGTCTGTTACCTCCCAGAAACACCCGCTTCCTGTCAATCACTCTGCGGCCAGCAGTGCGACTGAAAAGCGTCACTAGACCTTGTGTGAAACTGCAATGGATTTTGTGAAAGTACGTCGTTCTTGCGCATTGCGCACCATACGCATGCGCAGAAGTGCCGATTTTTTGCCTGATCGCTGCGCTGCGAACGAAAGCAGCTAGCGATCAACTCGGAATGACCACCATTGGGGGCAATACACAGTTGGTCACAAATTTTGCTCTCGCAACTACAGGTACTTCACTTTAGCTTTCTTAACTGGGGTCACAGCTTACTGAACAACAGGTACTTTACACACAAGCCCGGACACATTACAGTTCTCGGGCATAGGGCACAATCATTCCCCATAGGAGCTCATGATCCCGGTGTCACTGGTGATTCAGATTGTCCGCAATTCATTATTGCATAGTCCTTTTCCAATACTCTTGCATTCATGGTTTTCATCATAGTCCAACATGCTTAGTCTTGCTGCAGGTAGCATAAACATCTTGTCCATCTTGTTGTGACTACACCTTGTAACACATCGATAATTAAAGTTCATGCTATTGATCAAATTTTGTCATCCTCACAGGGTATGATTCTTTTCTTTGTCTCTGGAACAACAATCAAGTGTGAGTATTTTGCTTATCAGCCATACTACAACTTTATAACTATAAACAGGTGTAGTATGGAATGCCGGCGGCCTGGCTCCCGGCGACCAGCATACTGGCGCCGGGAGCCCGACTGCCGGCATACCGACAGTGTGGCGAGTGCAAATTAGCCCCTTGTGGGCTCGATGCGCTCACCACACTGCGGGCACGGTGGCGCGCTATGCGCGCCACGCTATTCATTCTCCCTCCAGGGGGGTCGTGGACCCCACCAGGGAGAATATGTGTCATATGCCAGGTGTCGGGATTCTGGTGCTGGTATACTGTGCACCGGGATCCCGACATTCAGCATACTGAAGACCAGCCATATAAACAAAATATATATCCTCCAGTAATCACCAACAAAATACTAGAGACTAATTCTGAAAAACTTTAATCGAGGGCACAGGATTTTTCCATGAGTATCGTTCAGAGAGCCATTTATCTTTACGATAAGCTTTTGCAATTTGGCTCTGTAACTCTTTAAGTTGGGATAGGTAGTTCTTAATGGCCTCAACAACTTCATTTCTATTACACATTGCTACAAAGGAATCATCAGCTTTGATTGAGGATAATTCAAAACATATTTCTAGATCTTGTGTTATAGCAATGATCGTAAGTGGCACAGACCTCTGGGCAAACACCTAATTGGACTGTTTTACCCAAAATTTAGGCTGCTTTGTAGTGTGACTGTATAAAAGAGTTTAGCCATGGATTAAAGAGTTCTCTCTTAACTCTACTGGGATCCAGTCATTAGGTCGACAACACTTTGGTGGACAGTCATTAGGTCGACCACTATTGGTCGACATGCATTAGGTTGACATGGTCACTAGGTCGACATGGTCATTAGGGTGACATGAACAATGTCGACATGGAAAACGGTCAACATGAGTTTTTCACTTTTTTATTTTTTTTACTTTTTCATACTTTACGATCCACGTGGACTACGATTGGGAATTGTAACCTGTGCCAAGCACAGAGGTAGTGGAGCGAGGCACCTTGCCCAAAGCATGGCGAGTGAAGCGAGCCATGCAAGGGGACATGGTGCACTAAGTGTGGTTACCCGTCAATTTATGTAGAAAATGACACCAAAATATAGTAAAAAAACTCATGTCAACCTTTTTCCATGTCGACAGTGTTCACGTCGACCTAATGACAATGTTGACCGTGTTGCAATGTCAACTGAAATTGGTCGACCTAATGACTGTCATCCTAAGTGTGATCGACCTAATGACCCATACCACTCTACTGCCACTGGTTACATTCCCTGCATATGTGCAGTTCTGGAAACTGTCATACTTCATTGGATCAATTTTTAATGACCAAATGAGGGTCACAATAATCACTATCATCATAACAGAACACATTACATATATACTTAAAGATAGGAAATATCCAGAGTATGTGATTAATAAAGCATTGGAAAAAACTGCAAACAAAACAAGATCCAACCTTTTCACCAAACAGATACAAAAGAAATCTGACACCTTCACTCCCTTTATCACCACATTCAGTAAACAAGAACCACTAATCAGGAAGTCCATCAATCAACATTGGAATATTTTGTTGATGGACCCAATACTAAGAGAGATCCTTCCACCAAAACCTGACATTGTGTTCCGGAAAACTAGCAATCTTAAAGACATCCTGGCACCCAGTCATCTACAAAGCAAAATCAAACCTGGAAATAATACTTTAATTAATTGCAAAGGTTGCTTCAAATGCGGCAAATGCAACATTTTCAAATATCTCCATCCGGTAAGGAAAAAATTCAGCAACCACAACAACACAAAAGAATACATGATCAGAGACTACCTTAACTGCAACTCAACAATGGTAATCTATCTGCTTGAATGTACATGTGGACTTAAATATGTCGGTAAAACTAAAAGGGTACTAAAACTAAGAATCCAAGAGCATATTCGGAATATTAAAAACAAGATCGATAACCATACAGTGCCTAAACATTTTATAGAAAAACACCAGTCGAACCCTGAAAATATCTCATTTAAAGCAATCGAACTCGTTAAAAAAGGCGAAAGAGGAGGTGACATCTTGAACAAACTCTCAAAAAGAGAAATGTTCTGGATCCATGAACTTAAGACTCTATCACCACTCGGACTCAACGAAGCCTTCGAGATTGCACCCTTCCTTTAACCGCCAGTATTCATCCCTTCTTCTTTGCGTTTCTTTTTCTCTCTTTTTTCACTAAATCTCACAAACTATGGGTGTAGATAATCCAGCACCCTTCTATAAGTAAAAATATCATGTCCCAAATTAACTATCAAATAGTCAATATGTACTATTCTTTTCAGTAAATCACCAATCCTTTGGATGTGGATAATAACCAAGACTGTCTCTAAAGATGAACAATTTACACGCACCCAAAATGGAACAAGACTATGTATTGTCCACTAAAGACAACCACTGAATCATCATAAAGCTGCTATTACAATACCATAATTGGGTCGTATCAAAATTAGCTTACATTAGATCTATCATAATATTTTAATTGCACTCAAAATAAAATACACACAAATTATGTCTTACATATATATTTTTAATATTTATTATTTAATACAGAGGTATGATTTAATAAGAATCTATCCCGCTAATTATATTTGAGACATAACTTGTTATGTAGAAGTACACTTCACATTGATATCCTCCAATATTCACATAATTGGTTCACTTTCTTTCTAAGTTTCACTTCCGAGGCTCCGCTGAAGTCACATTCTTCACCTATAGACCACATACTAATTATGTGCCACGGACAAGTCATGACCATATTATTTGCACTTCCACTCTATAATATTGCAATCTATAATATAAACATTTCACGGCTACTCTCTATGTACCGGAAGAAATTTTTCAATTTGCGTTCCATACATACATCCGTGTTTACACCGGAAGTCACGGCTATTCTTACCGGAAGTCTTGCGTTCCACAGACACACTTCCGTATTTACACCGGAAGTCACGTGCCCGCTATATAAAAATATCATCTCACAATTTATCACCCCTAATAGTTATAGCACGTTTTTCTATTCCTAAATCTCCTTCTTTGTTGATCACCAGACTTACACCATCACGGTATACTATCCGTTCTGTCTCACTCGCTTTTACTAGCCGATCGGAAGTTGCGTCAATTACGGATATGACGCATGCGTTCCACATGCGTTCCATATCAATTCTCGGACGTAACTCTGTAATTTGGTCACTTCTTTTCCTCGTTCTTCCTCAAAACTCCTCTATATCGGTTTCTCTACTATATGACACTCAATGGCTACACTTCAGTGCAAATTAAAAATTATTAAAAATTATTCCAAAGGTTAAATTATACGTTCTAAGCCACATGACATCACAGGAAGTGATGTCATCATAAATTGCCCCAGAAGGGTATAAAATACAGCATGCTTAGTCTGTTTGTCTATCCCCTTGATGAAGTCCTGCTGATGACGGACGAAACGCGTTGGGACCACCTGATGACATTCCCTCTAATGGACAGATAAGCCATTTATCATCTTGAATTCTGTACGCATGCATTCCAGTTATTTATGGACAGATAAGCCTGATATAATCTTTTATCCTGTACGCATGCTATACAGCTACTTCATGTTTTTATGTATTTTTATGTACTTTTATGTCATTTGTGTGTATTAAATATTGTATCTTTTATATATACACTGCCTGGGCTATATTGATTGTATACTTGGGAATATGCTATTTCCCTAATTAAGCCTAACATTAGAAAGCCAGTGTTGTATTTAGATATTTTTCAAAAAAACAGTACACACTAAGTCTGTTCTTCTTCTTTTTTAACATGTTTTAAGCATCAAAAGGAGCATCGCCTGAATCTAGCGTCTCTGGTTCTTTCAGATAAGTCCAAACGGGTGTTAACATACCCACCATAGATACCTTCATTATACTTACCTGGTTGTATAAATTCACACTCTTGGGCGCTTATTCTCACCAATTCCTTTAAATCCATATGTGTGCATGCCAAGCACATTTTTTGTATTATAAGCTGCCGCTCATAGTCTGAGAAGTGTTTTTTCTTTTGATTGTATATTGATACTCTATCTACACTAAAGGTTATTCTAATTTTAAGGTATAATAAGCACATAGCTACATCTAAGCGCCGTAGACTCTATTTCTATATCTTTTCTCTTGGTTTCTGCCTTCTGGCAGCTGGTGTTTTTGTGCTCGTACCAACAATGTTTAAGAATAGAGGTCACGAAAAAAGGAATGACCTCTGCCATCACATTTTTAATGAAGGTTCAACAAATGCTGATATCAATACACATACTGAAAATGATATGGACTCCCTATTCTGGGAGGCAGAAAGGTTACTCACAAAAGAAATGAAAGCATGGTGGGAAATAAAAGGTTTAGAACAGTATATAACAGTAAACAGGATCCCCAGGGGCCTACGATTACTGAAAAGACCGACTTTTGGCTTGGATAACCCTGAATTCATCTCTAAATGGGATGAGATCCTACATAACTGTTCACTTAACCTTATGAAGTTAATTATTCTAGAGAAGCAGAAAGTTCTTACCAAAATTGAGGATGAGCTCAAATTAAAAGAACAAAAACTTGCTATACATAAAGACAAAGAAGAGTTTAAAGCAAATGACCTAACATTAACAAAAAAACTTGAACACATCGAGGAAGACGTCATTAAAGGTAAACAAAAGAAATTCTTCAGGGACAAACAAGACTATCTTCACAACAAAATACAAAATTGGAGCAGATTCAAGGATAATAAGCATCAATACATTCCTGTATATCAGGACCATAGACAAAGAAAATGGAAAACAACCGCCTATCGGAACAAGAACAATCGTTTTCAAAACCGACAACAAATACAGTATGAACAACACAAAAACAAAATGCCGACCCCAAGACCAATTACTACAAACAACAGATTTTCAGCTCTCCAAAGATTAGAGTCCAATAGCGACTCTGATTTTTTATCACCGGATCCAACAACAGAGAATTCATTTTCAACAAGGAAAACATTCTTCAAAGAGAGACTGAAAGGGAATTCCCCCATGAAAAGAGCTTTTCAAGAAGAAGAGGTACAAGGGGCGGGCGTAGGAAGAACAAACAAATGACGGTATCTACCGTAACTAATCCCGTGGAACAAGGTATATTCAACTTATCCAAGCATACCCTTAATGAGACAGAAATATCACTATTAAGTAAGGGTCTCAAATTCGCTCCGGATAAACAAATGAATAGATTCGATACATTTATAGATATCAACAAATTTTCGAGAACCCTTACTCTTAAAAGACATTTCGCAAAACAAGAAAAAATCAGTGAACCCAGTGAACCATCTAAATCAGGACTAAAACGAAAATCAACATACTACCCCCTGGAATCCAAAGGTAACTATATCAATGTATTCCAGGAATTGGTAAAAAAGGACCTTTGTGACATTGAACTAAAGAAACCATGCCATTCAAACCTGAATAAAAAAGAGAAAGAAGCAATGAAACAGTTACACGACAACAAAGAACTTGTCATAAAGCAAGCAGACAAAGGGGGAGGGATCGTAATTCTCGACAGAGATGCATATGAAACTGAAGCACTGCGCCTCCTTCTCGACACATCCTCCTACAAGCAACTCCAACAAGACCCCACTACCCAATTTGCAGAAGAACTCAGAGTTCTACTGGTACAATACTTCCACAATAATACCCTGGATAAAAATGAATTTCAATATCTCCTGACGACAACACCAGTAATACCGACATTTTACTATCTCCCAAAAATACATAAGAAACTCACAAAACCGCCGGGCAGGCCGATTATCGCAGGTATTGATTCACTGACCAGTCATCTATCGGAATACGTAGACATATTTTTGTGCAAATATGTCATCTGCCTACCATCATTTTTGAAAGATACTAGCAGCATCATCAATATATTATCCTCAGTGGAATGGAAAGAATCCTACATCTGGATCACAATAGATGTACAAAGTTTGTACACTTCCATTATCCATGAAAAAGGGATAGAGGCCTGCAGAAGATTTCTGGATAAAGACTCTGAACTCTCTCAAACCCATAAAAATGCAATTTGTGAGTTTATACAATTCATTTTGGGCCACAATTACTTTATGTTTCAACAAATATTCTACCTACAAACTTGCGGGACAGCCATGGGTACATCTTTTGCGCCAAGTTTCGCAAATTTACTAATGGGTGCATGGGAAGAAGACTGTATATATAATAACAACCCATATATCAGCAATCTAATCATCTACAAGCGTTATATAGATGACATTCTTATCATCTGGGAAGGAGACGAGGAATCATTTAAGTCATTCTTTTCAATACTTATCTCAAATCAATATAACCTAAAATTCACGTATGAGATTAGTAAAGAAAATATACACTATCTGGACCTAACTCTCTCCAATACTTCATCTAAGATCCGAACGAGCAACTATATAAAAGAAGTAGATACTAATAGTTATCTTCATTTTAACAGCGGTCATGCTCAGAACTGGAAAACTAACATTCCTTACTCACAGTTCTATCGCATCAAACGCAACTGCAGTGATGACAAAGATTGCCAGAATCAACTCACAACTTATGCAACAAGATTTAAAGATAGGAAATATCCAGAGTATGTGATTAATAAAGCATTGGAAAAAACTGCAAACAAAACAAGATCCGACCTTTTCACCAAACAGATACAAAAGAAATCTGACACCTTCACTCCCTTTATCACCACATTCAGTAAACAAGAACCACTAATCAGGAAGTCCATCAATCAACATTGGAATATTTTGTTGATGGACCCAATACTAAGAGAGATCCTTCCACCAAAACCTGACATTGTGTTCCGGAAAACTAGCAATCTTAAAGACATCCTGGCACCCAGTCATCTACAAAGCAAAATCTAACCTGGAAATAATACTTTCATTAATTGCAAAGGTTGCTTCAAATGCGGCAAATGCAACATTTGCAAATATCTCCATCCGGTAAGGAAAAAATTCAGCAACCACAACAACACAAAAGAATACATGATCAGAGACTACCTTAACTGCAACTCAACAATGGTAATCTATCTGCTTGAATGTACATGTGGACTTAAATATGTCGGTAAAACTAAAAGGGTACTAAAACTAAGAATCCAAGAGCATATTCGGAATATTAAAAACAAGATCGATAACCATACAGTGCCTAAACATTTTATAGAAAAACACCAGTCGAACCCTGAAAATATCTCATTTAAAGCAATCGAACTCGTTAAAAAAGGCGAAAGAGGAGGTGACATCTTGAACAAACTCTCAAAAAGAGAAATGTTCTGGATCCATGAACTTAAGACTCTATCACCACTCGGACTCAACGAAGCCTTCGAGATTGCACCCTTCCTTTAACCGCCAGTATTCATCCCTTCTTCTTTGTGTTTCTTTTTCTCTCTTTTTTCACTAAATCTCACAAACTATGGGTGTAGATAATCCAGCACCCTTCTATAAGTAAAAATATCATGTCCCAAATTAACTATCAAATAGTCAATATGTACTATTCTTTTCAGTAAATCACCAATCCTTTGGATGTGGATAATAACCAAGACTGTCTCTAAAGATGAACAATTTACACGCACCCAAAATGGAACAAGACTATGTATTGTCCACTAAAGACAACCACTGAATCATCATAAAGCTGCTATTACAATACCATAATTGGGTCGTATCAAAATTAGCTTACATTAGATCTATCATAATATTTTAATTGCACTCAAAATAAAATACACACAAATTATGTCTTACATATATATTTTTAATATTTATTATTTAATACAGAGGTATGATTTAATAAGAATCTATCCCGCTAATTATATTTGAGACATAACTTGTTATGTAGAAGTACACTTCACATTGATATCCTCCAATATTCACATAATTGGTTCACTTTCTTTCTAAGTTTCACTTCCGAGGCTCCGCTGAAGTCACATTCTTCACCTATAGACCACATACTAATTATGTGCCACGGACAAGTCATGACCATATTATTTGCACTTCCACTCTATAATATTGCAATCTATAATATAAACATTTCACGGCTACTCTCTATGTACCGGAAGAAATTTTTCAATTTGCGTTCCATACATACATCCGTGTTTACACCGGAAGTCACGGCTATTCTTACCGGAAGTCTTGCGTTCCACAGACACACTTCCGTATTTACACCGGAAGTCACGTGCCCGCTATATAAAAATATCATCTCACAATTTATCACCCCTAATAGTTATAGCACGTTTTTCTATTCCTAAATCTCCTTCTTTGTTGATCACCAGACTTACACCATCACGGTATACTATCCATTCTGTCTCACTCGCTTTTACTAGCCGATCGGAAGTTGCGTCAATTACGGATATGACGCATGCGTTCCACATGCGTTCCATATCAATTCTCGGACGTAACTTTGTAATTTGGTCACTTCTTTTCCTCGTTCTTCCTCAAAACTCCTCTATATCGGTTTCTCTACTATATGACACTCAATGGCTACACTTGAGTGCAAATTAAAAATTATTAAAAATTATTCCAAAGGTTAAATTATACGTTCTAAGCCACATGACATCACAGGAAGTGATGTCATCATAAATTGCCCCAGAAGGGTATAAAATACAGCATGCTTAGTCTGTTTGTCTATCCCCTTGATGAAGTCCTGCTGATGACGGACGAAACGCGTTGGGACCACCTGATGACATTCCCTCTAATGGACAGATAAGCCATTTATCATCTTGAATTCTGTACGCATGCATTCCAGTTATTTATGGACAGATAAGCCTGATATAATCTTTTATCCTGTACATATGCTATACAGCTACTTCATGTTTTTATGTATTTTTATGTACTTTTATGTCATTTGTGTGTATTAAATATTGTATCTTTTATATATACACTGCCTAGGCTATATTGATTGTATACTTGGGAATATGCTATTTCCCTAATTAAGCCTAACATTAGAAAGCCAGTGTTGTATTTAGATATTTTTCAAAAAAACAGTACACACTATGTCTGTTCTTCTTCTTTTTTAACATGTTTTAAGCATCAAAAGGAGCATCGCCTGAATCTAGCCTCTCTGGTTCTTTCAGATAAGTCCAAACGGGTGTTAACATACCCACCATAGATACCTTCATTATACTTACCTGGTTGTATAAATTCACACTCTTGGGCGCTTATTCTCACCAATTCCTTTATATATATATATATATATATATATATATGTATATATGTAAAGATCTTTGCCAGATTTTTAACCAATTAAACTGTATTTATACAGTACATTGTACAGTACAATGATTGGATAATACTTCCTTTGAGACTTTCTTGTATCTCAATGTCATTATTTGCCACTTTGCTGAGTGATGCAATCAATAGAACTTGGCACAGACTTTCGAATCAGGGTTCAAGCACTTTTTCTGAAGTACTTCCTTTATAACCACTCAATCTCCAAATTGCAGCTTGTTCTCATATCTGCATTGGGATCTAGAATGGGGGGTAAAACTTGATAATAGATTTCAATCAATCAGTTGTTGCAGTTGGATTACACATTCAGTTAAGTATCATGCATCAAAATTGCATTTTTGCCTGTAAGGTAATTTATCTTTTACCTTATATAATTTCAACTTGTATTTCACTTATTAAATGTGTTTCTATTACTCTTAGTTAGTAGTTGTTACAATCAAATCACATATTCAGTTAAATCACCAAATGAATATCACAATGACAGACAAACATGGCATTCTAGCCTGTAATGAGAATCAAATTATGTCTCATATAGCATCAGCTAGTATTTTACCCATGAACTGTGTGCCTCCATGACTCTTAATTTCTCATGGCACACCATATTTGCAAATAACATTTGCGTAAGTTCTTTACACTGCAACCTCAGTGTTTGCTGACTTGTAAAGCCACTTATCTAACCAGTGGGATAATTGGTCTATATTCACACAAGGGCAAATTCATATCTCAAGGCTTTAGGCAACTGGGTGAAGTTTACTTGTTTCCATCAGAAAGGGTGGGTACTTTGTATAAGGTGTACCCTCATGTGGCATTTTTCACCACTTTTCCCAGGTTCTATTATGCATATCTAATGTAGCCTAATGCAGAGGCTTATGCAACTTATACAAAACTCTGGGATTGTCTTTTTTGCTGTTTCATCAATCTATTATATCTTTTAGACACATATTGTCTTGCCATGATTAATATGGGCATCTGCTAGTGACTGTAGTCAGACAAGACACTTTCTTTCAGACACCACTTTGTCATTTCTCTCACATTTCTCTCACTTTACCTCTCGCTTTGTGGCTTTGCTGTTGGCACTTTGACAAGCGTGTCTGTTTCTCCTTAGCGCTTGGGGACCTATGTCCGCTTATCAGACGGGTGTCTCAAATAACCGTAACATGGCTACCTGCTCTGCAGGACATCAGCCAAATTATTGTCTGTACTCTTGAAATGTTTGCACCTAAGTGTGCTCTGACCTTGTCCACAACTGGCTCGAGGGCAATCAGCATCCGTTGCTTAACATACAAGTTCATCTAGAAACAAAATTTCCTATATCAATACATTATGCAATATTTCTTAGAAACCAGCAGTCAAACCTTTCAGAGAAAAAAAAAAAGTATTTTTTTTATTCTTAGCTCATTCTGCTGTCACCACTACGTATTTCATACTTATCAGAGATTTTTGCAATTGCTTCCCAGCTCACTCTCCCCTCCACACTCATTATTCCCTCTCCCATCTTTGAACACAGCGTAACCGTTGAGATAAATACTATGAGTGTGAGACCAAAACAAACGTTACAATTAACCATGTGCAAAACAGCAATAGTAACAGTCTGATCACGCAAATATTTTACTTACAGTAGGTGTGGGCTATCAGCTTGAAGAACAACATTATGTCTGTTGCTGTTACAAAATTTACAACTTAACTCTGTTCACAGCTTACAGTATCTTTGCTGGGTGTCGTGTATGGTACCCCTACGCCTTATACAAGGTTTACATTCTACAAACCAGTGAGCATTACAATTTTTACAAATTTTATTATGAGTATCATTACTAGCTTGACAATCTCTATTGAGGCATCTCCATCCCCTTCAACTTGCATTAATCCTTGAACAGCTTGGACCTACTGTCCTTACGGGTGACCTTTATTTAATCTAGAAGTTCGCTGTCAAAGTGTTTTCCCTTTATGTAAGTGCCATAAGACTTATTCATCTGCTGCAATTTAATTAAGGTAACGTGTGCCTTCTCTTTGAAAGCCAACCTGTCCAAACAAGTTTGGACATTCCATCTGTCATCCCCGACATCCATTGGGGTCCAACATTTGGACAGACGCTTACTGTCCGTATAACCCATTAAACTGGATTGGACAAATCCTATATATCACTATGGGTTAAAAAAACCATGTAACTCTGTGGGTCAAAGCTCTGTGTCTCTGCGGGTTTAACCAAAAACCTGTGTGTGTGTTTTACAAACCCTATGAATCTCTGCGGGTTTCCAAACCCCTTTGGATCTTGGGTCTACCAAACCCTTTGTATGTGTGTGTTTTCTTTGCAGGTTACATAAACCCTATTCTCTGGTACCAAGCTGGGTGAACTTAGTATCTCTGGGCAAACAATGACCGTAAATTTACAGGCAGATGGTTTATAACAGAATTCCAATCAATTCATTCTATCTCTGGGAACATATAAATCATAATGAACAATAACACATTTGTACTCTGAACATTTAAATTTTAGATGCATGTAAGGGCACTGAAGTCTGTAACAATGTCTAAAGTTGTAATTTCAAAAACACACAGTAAAAAGACACTGGAGCTCACAGTCCATCCCTACAGAACAAGAGCCACTGGTTCTGTTTCCAAAATAACAGGAATGAACACTGGCAAATTAGTCATAATCAAACACATCATTATGCTTGAATACACACCATACATTGAGGTAGATTATATCATCTTATGGCTTTAACACTGTTAAGAAAAAGTCAAAGCTTTACACAAATCTTTAAGTTTAGTTACATATATCATCAGACTTTCAGCATTATACTAGCACTTGGAGCAGATAAAGGATCGGCTTCCACTAAGTTTAAGAAGCAATCATGACCATCTACAATGTTATGACGAGTGTGGTCTCATCTGATATCACCCTAGAGGTAACACTTTCAACTGTGACAAGGGGTATTTTGTAACAAGGTTGCAACAAAAACATTTCACATTAATTACAATATTGATTAAGTGCTTGTCCGTTACATGCAGGTCAGCTGGAAATGCAGAAACAGAACCTGTTGTATGTACAATCTTTATATAATGTACAGGTATGTTTCATATAACTTTTAAACATAATACATAATGTATATATTTAGCAAAAAGACTTTAAATCATGAAAAACACTTTCAAAGACGTAAATAAATCAGAGAGTTAACTCAGCAAGTGCTGATCTTACAACCTACATTCCACAGCTAAACTTCTATGCAACATTTATCATGTTATTAGAACAGAAGCCAAATTATATTTGTCAGTCTGTGTTTATCTTTCCTTTCCTTTTTCCTATTTATTCTTAGAGTTTCTTACTTTCAATAAAAGCACAGAATCGGTTATAAGAATCATTTCATTAATTTTGTATTCAATGTAGAGCTCCTAAGCACACTGTATCCTATAAAATTCAATTCCTTGTATGCGCAATCATTCAAGTATGTTTACAAATATTCTGAAAAACATACGTTCTGTAACCATTTGTCTTTTCTGTTGTGATACATTTCTTTGTCAAAACAATACATACTCTTTTATCTTTAAAATATGTTAACTGTCCCCCCCCCTGACTGAAGTACGTTACACGTCTGATCAGTAGACTGTTCAATCTCTTTGACAGTATCTTCCCCGAAATCTGTGCACATTTCCATGGGAGCAGGGTGTTAACTGTCGGTACTTTGCATACATATATCCTGGAAGTCAATGTAACCTTACGACGTCCTTTTTCTTTAGATCAATATAACCTCTTGATCTGAATCTTTTTCTTTAGATTAATGTTACATCTTGATCTGAATCTTTTTCTTTAGATCAATGTAACCTCTTGATCTGAATCTTTTTCTTTAGATCAATGTAACCTCCTGATCTGAATATTTTTCTTTAGATCAATGTAACCTCCTGATCAATAATCCTTGTCGCAGTAACCTCCTGACACACCCTGTTTCTCCTAGCTGACAGTCAAATTATCTGCAGCAATTCCTGGGGAACTATAAAGATAGTTACTTCTCTTAATTGTCAATTTCATTTATCACACCAGCGGAAGAATCATTCTAAAAAATTCAGAATCTAGATCAAGATCAATTTAATGCATACAAATTAATTAATTTGTCAATGTAATTAATGGAATCAGAAACAGTAACACTTTGTTACCCTTCTTTTGCATGAAAAATAAACACAGTACATTTACACTCTGAATAATCCTAAAAGATGTAATTACAGGTTTCAAACAAAAGTTTAGCCTAGCAATTCCAGCATATCTGCAATGACACTCAATGATGATCAGATATCACAATTTTCTTGTATGTATACCAGGGTCTTCCAAAAATTATACAAAGCACAGATGTGTCTGGTAATCTACTAGGTTTGATCATAATAACAAGATGTCCAAGATCTGGACGCATTTTAGAAAATAAGTAAAATAAAAACTCTTTTTTGACAAATGCAATTGTCACAACATAAACATTTAAGCAATGAAAGCAAAAATTTCTATGATACCTGAAATATTCAAGTCAGTAATTCTCCAAGTAAGGACACCGTACAGAAATTACAATCTGACCCCCAAAATCAGAATCTAAACCTTGCAGAAAAAATTATTCGTACCCAGGGTGTTGTTTGAGAACTGAGTTGGGAGGCAGATGTGTCCGACTAGAAAAACCCTTCTTGGAGTCTCGGTGGGACTTTTCACTTGTCAGATCTATTTTAGCCAAGTTGAATGATTTCAGGTGGAGATCTCCATTTAATGATCGATCAGAGTGAATGAAACAACAGGCATGTATGTTTCTGAATATTTCTGAAGGTTTAATGGTTGGGTACAGTGCTTTTATAAGAATTTCAAACAGTGCAATACATATGTAAGCATGCCTACGTGCGTGTCATCATGTGCTTATACCAATTCATTTAATAAGCAATAACTGGAATATTTCCTTATCTATAGTTTATAACATTACTTAGGTGATACAATTTTATCCAAATGTCACGTGCATCCCTTGTCCCTGCACCAAACGTTTTAATTGCCAGGTGGTAGCCTTATCTTTGTTTTCTAAATTAATTCCCTTGGAGTCTAACATAAACATTTACTTATTTTGCAAGATAAATACTTT
The DNA here is from genome assembly GCF_028390025.1 of Pseudophryne corroboree. NCBI lineage: Eukaryota > Metazoa > Chordata > Amphibia > Anura > Myobatrachidae > Pseudophryne > Pseudophryne corroboree. Next base: position 463,796,800 of record NC_086450.1, read on the forward strand.
TTAGTTGAGAAATACATTTTACCTAAAACTTAAGGTTATGAATAAATACGCCATTTTGTATCAAGATAGAGTCTTGCTCACTGGATATTCTGACATCAGATCTAACAAAATAAAAGTACACTGGCCATGTATGTTGTAAAAATATAGGGGTGCAGCTGATAAAATAGCAGTACACTGATCCTGTATGTTGTAAAAATACAGGGGAGCTCTAGTTAAAATAAAAGTACACTGGTGCAGTAAAAATTCAGGGGTGCTCTTATTAAAATGAAAGTACACTGGTCCTGTATGCTGTAAAACTACAGGGGTGCTGTGAAAATAAAGGGGCACTGTTCTGTCTGCTGCAATAATAAAGGGGTGCTGTCCTGTGAAATGGAGGATAAAAATTTGGAGGAAAAAATAGTGGAAGATATGGAACCACTTGCAATTCCTAGTACTAGTGCTGAAGCTGCTGCTGCCACCAGTCATGACATTGACGATGCAATTTCATCAACGTCATCTGCTGAGGCCAATGCCCAATGTCATAGAGGGCATGTAAAATCCAAGAAGCAAAAATTAATAATCAGAAAAAAAACCAATTATCTGATGAGAAACGTAAAATTGGCAATATGCCGTTCATGACATGAAGTGGCACGGAAAGGCTAAGGCCTTGGCATATGTTCATGGCTGGTGGCTCAGCTTCTCAGGAGGATGGAAGCCCTCATCCCTCTCGAAAAATAACAAAATAAGCTTGTTAAAGAACAGGAAAAAAAAACAACTGTGCATTTAGAGATATCACAAATCCCCAAGGAGAGTCCAAGTGTGTCCATGGTTGCGATGTCTAGGCCTGACCTTCCCAAGACTGTATGGAAAGAGGAGGCTCCTACCACCATTTGCACACCCCCTGCAAGTGCTGTGAGGAGCACCGCCAGTCCTGTTGCTGATATTGAGATTGAAGATATCACTGTAGAAGTACACCAGGATGAGGAGGATATTGGTATAGCTGTTGCTGAGGAGGAAGTTGACAATGAGGATTCTGGTGGTGATGTGGTTTGTTTGAATAAGGCACCAGTGGAGACAGTTGTTGGCCATGGGATGAAAAAGCCCATGGTCTTGCGTGGGCAAAATACCAAAAAAGTCACCTTTTCGGTGTGGAATTATTTCTCCACAAATCCTGACAACAGGTGTCAAGCCGTGTGTTGCCTTTGTCAATCCATTATAAGTAGAGGGAAGTACGTTAACAACCTAGGAACATCCTCCCTTATATGACACCTGCAGCGCATTCATCAGAAGTCATTGTCAAGTTCAGAAACTTTGGGTAAGAGCGTAAGCAGTCCACTGACACCTAAATCCCTTCTTCCTGTTATACCCAAGCTCCTGAAAGCCACACTACCAACTCCCTCAACCAAAATTTCCTCCTCAGTCAGGAACGTAAGTAGTCCTGCAGGCCATGTCACTGGCATGACTGACGAGCCCTCTCCTAACCGGAATTCCTCTGGAGGATCCTTGAGTGGTACGTCTACTGCTGCTGCTAGGAGTCGATCGTCATCCCAGAGAGGAAGTCGGAAGACCACTTGTACTACTGCAACTAAGCAATTGACTGTCCAACAGTCCTTTGCGAGGAAGATGAAATATGACAGCATTCACCCTGTTGCAAAGCAGATTACTCAGGCCATAACAACTATGCTGGTGTTAGACATGCGTCCGGCATCCAGCATTAGTGGAGTGGGATTTAGACAGTTGATGGATGTACTGTGTCCCCATACCAAATCCCATCTAGATTCCACTTCACTATGCAAGTGATTCACAGACTGTACAGGGACATTAAGAAAAGTGTCCTCAGTGTCCTGAAAAATGCGGTTGCACTTAACCACGGACATGTGGACAAGTGGATCAGGGCAAACTAAGGACAACATGACTGTGATAGCCCACTGGGTAGATGTATTGCCTCCTGCAGCAACAACAGCAGCGGCACCAGTAGCAGCATCCTACAAACACCAACTCGTTCCTAGGCAGGCTATGCTGTGTATCACCGGTTTCCATAAGAGGCACACTGCTCACATCCTCTTACGGAAACTGAGGGACATCATCGCACAATGGCTTACCCCACTTAGACTCTCCTGGGGATTTGTGATATATGACAATGCCACCAATATTTTGCGTGCATTACATCTGGGCAAATTCCAGCACGTCCCATGTATTGCACATATAATTAATTTGGCGGTGCAGAATTTTTTGAAAAATGACAGTGGAGTACAGGAGATGCTGTTGGTGTCCCGAAAAATTGCGGGCCACTTTCGACATTCAGCGACTGCGTGCCGAATACTGGAGTGCCATCAAACACTCCTAAACCTGCCCTGCCATCACCTGACACAAGAGGTGGTAACGAGGTGGAATTCAACACTCTATATTCTTCAGAGGATGGAGGAGCAGCAAAAGGCCATTCAGGCCTATACATCCACCTATAATATAGCCAAAGGAGGGGGAATGCACCTGACTCAAGTGCAGTGGAGAATGATTTCCATGTCACATAGTTACATAGTTGATGAGGTGGAAAAAAGACAAAATGTCCATCGAGTTCAACCTGTATTATAACATTTTTATATCATTTAAAAGCGGTACCCTTGGATATTTTGTTCAGTTAGGAATTTATCTAATCCATTTTTAAACTTATTGACTGAGTCCACCATTACTACCTTCCAAATCCTTACTGCTCTTACTGTGAAGAACCCTTTCCTCCATTGTGTATGAATTTTTTTATCTTCCAAACTTAGGGGGTGTCCTAGTGTCCTGTGTAGCCTTTCTTTGAGAAACAGATCATCTGATAAATCCTTGTATTGACTCTTTATGTATTTATAAATATTAATAATGTCCCCTCTCAGCCGCCTCTTTTCCAGTGTAAACATACAGATGTGTCCACCGTTATCTTGAGTAGTTTTCTGTGCCTAGTCACAACATGACTTATTAACATAAATCCTTAATCTATTGTTCTCAACTGCAATACAATACAGAGAACAATACAGCAGGGGATTAAGTTTGACTGGCCAGTCACAGGTAATCCTATTAACTGTCAAGATAAATGTGGATACATCTTTATCTAACCTTGTAAGTCTTTCCTAATAATTCAGTGCCTCCAACCACTTAACCAATTTGGTGGCTCGACTCTGAACCCTTTCGAGTTCCAAGATATCTTTTTTATAGTGAGGTACCCAGAACTGTACACAATATTCCAGTTGCCATACCAATGATTTATACAGTGGCAGGATTAAACTTTCATCCCTTGTCTCCATTCCCCGTTTCATGCATGCTAACACCTTATTTGCTTTTGTTGCTGCATTTTGACAATGCATACTGCTACTAAGTCTATTATCGATGAGCACACCCAAATCTTTTTAAACTACCGTTATCCCTACATTTTCCCGATTTAATTTATAGGCTGCCCAATTGTTCTTAGTCCCAATGTGCATAACTTTACATTTTTCTAAATTGAACCTCATTCTCCATTTGTCTGCCCAGACCTCCAGTTTAGATAAATCATTCCATAGAGACTAAACATCCTTGTCTGAATTAATTACTTTGCACAGTTTAGTATTGTCAGTGAAAATTCACACTCTGCTTCCTAGGCCCACACCTAGGTCATTAATAAATATGTTAAACAGCAATGGCCCGAGTACTGACCCCTGCAGTATTCCACTAAGCACTGAGATCCATTCAGAGAAGATCCCATTAATCACCACTTGCTGTTCCTTGTTGTACAGCCAATTACTCACCCAAGTACAAATAGTGTTTCCTACACCAAACTCTCTTAATTTGAAAATTAGTCTCTTATGTGGGACTTTGTCAAAGGCCTTAGCAAAGTCCAAAAAGACCACATCCACTGCTTTACCCAGATCAATATTATCGCTCACTGTCTTGTAGAAGCTTATTAAGTTAGTTTGCCATGACCTGTCCTTCAAAGGTTCTCCATCCCTTCAAACTTGCCACACGTGAAGTCAGTTCAGACACTGCCAGCTTGAGTCAGGTCATTCCCCTCATCAGGCTTTTGCAGAAGCATCTAGAGAAATTGAAGGAGGAGCTAGGACGGAGCGATTCTTCTAAGTATGTTGGACTTGTGGATGGAGCCCTTAATTAGCTTTGCCAGGATTCAAGGTTGGTCAATCTGTTGAAATCAGAGCACCATGCTCAATACTAGGTTTAAAGCTTACCTTGTATCTTTCTTTCTGGCAGACACAATTCTGCAGAGGTTCAAAGACCTGCCGGTGAGAAAATTGTCAACTCCAGCGGACGTGACCCGTCAACAGCTCCTCCTTCATTTTCTCCCGCAACTGGGACTGCGAGGAAAAGGATAACATTTCCTAGCCCAACCACTGGTGGTGATGCAGGGCAGTCAGGAGCAAGTGTTGACATCTGGTCCAGAATGAAGGAGCTGCCAACAATTACTGACATTGTACAGAAGGAAAAGATAGCAGGTCCACTATCTCACACTAGCTCAACCTGTAGTAACCAGAGGCACTTAGCATATTCCTGGCCAGGGCTATGAGCTTACCCACCGCATCAAGGTAGCCTCTCATTGGGTAAGTCCCTAACACTAACTATAGGGGTTCAGGTCCGGGGGGCAGGACACCCCAGAGCCACCCAGCCAGACAACCCCAGGGCATCGCAGGAGTGATACAAAATAGAGGGTTAAAGAGGTAGGAGCAGCTGCTGCTGCATGTGTGAGTAATGTGAGGTGTAAAAGAAAATTATGTGAAAGTGTTACATATATATAAAACAAACTATAAGTGCCATAGAGTAATGAAATAGTGTTAAATTGCGATGCCCCAGGGACGTCCAGCCACGGCAGGCACAGGGAACCACGCACCCCAGAGAATCCCCCCCATATATACTGCCATAGTAAACATAATATAAGAGTCTCACCTCAGTGTGCTCATTCCACATGTGCCGGCCAGAGTGCTGGACTATTTAAAATCAGAGGGGTGGGTGGGGCAGGGTGCTAAATTAGGATGAAGGTGTCTACTACCTTCAAAAATATGTATAAATACATCAGTTACAGAGGGAAGGGGGCCCTAATTTGCACACCTTAATTAGGTAATGAGGTGCTACTCTGCTTGAGACTTAATACAATGTACAGAAGGAAAAGGTAGCAGGTGCACTATATCACACTAGCTCAACTGTAGTAACCAGAGGCACTTAGCATATTCCTGGCCAGGGCTATGAGCTAACCCACCGCATCAAGGTAGCCTCTCATTGGGTAAGTCCCTAACACTAACCATAGGGGTTCAGGTCCGGGGGGCAGTACACCCCAGAGCCACCCAGCCAGATAACGCATGGGCATCGCAGGAGTGATACAAAATAGAGGGTTAAAGAGGTAGGAGCAGCTGCAGCTGCATGTGTGAGTAATGTGAGGAGTAAAATAAAATTATGTGAAAGTGTTACATATATATAAACAAACTATAAGTGCCATAGAGTAATGAAATAGTGTTCAATTGCGATGCCCCAGGGACGTCCAGCCACGGCAGGCACAGGGAGCCCCGCAACCCAGAGAATCCCCCCCATATATACTGCCACAGTAAACATAATATAGGAGTCTCACCTCAGTGTGCTCATTCCACATGTGCAGGCTGGAGTGCTGGACTATTTAAAATCAGAGGAGTGGGTGGGGCAGGGTGCTAAATTAGGATGAAGGTGTCTCCTACCTTCAAAAATATGTATAAATACATCAGTTACAGAGGGAAGGGGGCCCTAATTTGCAAACCTTAATTAGGTAATGAAGTGCTACTCTGCTTGAGACTTTATACAATGTACAGAAGGAAAAGGTAGCAGGTGCACTATCTCACACTAGCTCAACCTGTAGTAACCAGAGGCACTTAGCATATTCCTGGCCAGGGCTATGAGCTTACCCACCGCATTAAGGTAGCCTCTCATTGGGTAAGTCCCTAACACTAACTATAGGGGTTCAGGTCCGGGGGGCAGGACACCCCAGAGCCACCCAGCCAGATAACCCCAGGGCTTCGCAGGAGTGATACAAAATAGAGGGTTAAAGAGGTAGGAGCAGCTGCTGTTGCTGCATGTGTGAGTAATGTGAGGAGTAAAAGAAAATTATGTGAAAGTGTTACATATATATAAAACAAACTATAAGTGCCATAGAGTAATGAAATAGTGTTAAATTGCGATGCCCCAGGGACGTCCAGCCACGGCAGGCACAGGGAGCCCCGCACCCCAGAGAATCCCCCCCATATATACTGCCACAGTAAACATAATATAAGAGTCTCACCTCAGTGTGCTCATTCCACATGTGCAGGCTGGAGTGCTGGACTATTTAAAATCAGAGGGGTGGGTGGGGCAGGGTGCTAAATTAGGATGAAGTTGTCTCCTACATTCAAAAATATGTATAAATACATCAGTTACAGAGGGAAGGGGGCCCTAATTGGCACACCTTAATTAGGTAATGAGGTGCTACTCTGCTTGAGACTTAACACAATGTACAGAAGGAAAAGATAGCAGGTGCACTATCTCACACTAGCTCAACCTGTAGTTACCAGAGGCACTTAGCATATTCCTGGCCAGGGCTATGAGCTCTGGCCAGGTAGCCTCTCATTGGGTAAGTCCCTAACACTAACTATAGGGGTTCAGGGTCCGGGGGGCAGGACACCCCAGAGCCACCCAGCCAGACAACCCCAGGGCATCGCAGGAGTGATACAAATTTAGCACCCTGCCCCACCCACCCCTCTGATTTTAAATAGTCCAGCACTCTAGCCTGCACATGTGGAATGAGCACATTGAGGTGAGACTCCTATATTATGTTTACTATGGCAGTATATATGGGGGGGATTCTCTGGGGTGCAGGGATCACTGTGCCTGCCGTGGCTGGACGTTCCTGGGGCATCGCAATTTAACACTATTTCATTACTCTATGGCACTTATAGTTTGTTTTATATATATGTAACACTTTCACATAATTTTCTTTTACTCCTCACATTACTCACACATGCAGCAGCAGCTGCTCCTACCTCTTTAACCCTCTATTTTGTATCACTCCTGCGATGCCCTGGGGTTGTCTGGCTGGGTGGCTCTGGGGTGTCCTGCCCCCCGGACCTGAACCCCTATAGTTAGTGTTAGGGACTTACCCAATGAGAGGCTACCTTGATGCGGTGGGTAAGCTCATAGCCCTGGCCAGGAATATGCTAAGTGCCTCTGGTTACTACAGTTGAGCTAGTGTGAGATAGTGCACCTGCTACCTTTTCCTTCTGTACATTATATTAAGTCTCAAGCAGAGTAGCACCTCATTACCTAATTAAGGTGTGCAAATTAGGGCCCCCTTCCCTCTGTAACTGATGTATTTATACATATTTTTGAAGGTAGTAGACACCTTCATCCTAATTTAGCACCGTGCCCCACCCACCCCTCTGGTTTTAAATAGTCCAGCACTCTAGCCTGCACATGTGGAATGAGCACACTGAGGTGAGACTCTTATATTATGTTTACTATGGCAGTATATATGGGGGGGATTCTCTGGGGTGCGGGGCTCCCTGTGCCTGCCGTGGCTGGACGTCCCTGGGGCATCGCAATTTAACACTATTTCATTACTCTATGGCACTTATAGTTTGTTTTATATATATGTAACACTTTCACATAATTTTCTTTTACACCTCACATTACTCACACATGCAGCAGCAGATGCTCCTACCACTTTAACCCTCTATTTTGTATCACTCCTGCGATGCTCTGGGGTTGTCTGGCTGGGTGGCTCTGGGGTGTCCTGCCCCCCGGACCTGAACCCCTATAGTTAGTGTTAGGGACTTACCCAATGAGAGGCTACCTTGATGCGGTGGGTAAGCTCATAGCCCTGGCCTGGAATATGCTAAGTGCCTCTGGTTACTACAGGTTGAGCTAGTGTGAGATAGTGCACCTGCTACCTTTTCCTTCTGTACATTGTATTAAGTCTCAAGCAGAGTAGCACCTCATTACCTAATTAAGGTGTGCCAATTAGGGCCCCCTTCCAACAATTACTGACATGTCTACTTTCATTGCATATGATGCTGTCACCATTGAAAGAATGGTGGAGGATTATATCGGTGACAGCATCCAAGTAGGCATGTCAGACTGGTAGGAAAATATTCTGGCAGTATGTATACTGGCAGGAAAAAGAGGCAATATGGAGGCCCTTGCACAAACTGCCTTTATTTTACCTAAGACCCCACCCCCCCCTCCAGTGTGTACTCAGAGAGAGTGTTTGGTGCAGCCGGTAACCTTGTCAGCGATTGGTGTAGGAGGTTACTTCCATAAAATGTGAAGAAGATGATGTTCATCAAAATGAATTACAAATTCCTCCAGGAAGACCTTTACCAGCAATTGCCTCCAGAAAGTACACAGGGACCTGTGATGGTGGATTCCAGTGGGGTCGAGTTAATACTCTGTGAGGAGGAGGATGTACACACTGAATGGGGTGAGGAATCGGAGGATGAGGATGACATTATGCCTCTGTAGAGCCAGTTTGTGCAAGGAGAGCTTAATAGCTACTTTTATGGTGGGGGATTAATTGCTTATTTTTTTGTGGGTGCCCAAACAAACCAGTCATTTTAGCCACAGTCGTGTGGCAGACCCTGTCGCTGAAATGATTGGTTTGTTAAAGTGTGCATGTCCTGTTCATACAACATAAGGGTGAGTGGGAGGGCCCAAGGATAATTCCATCTTGCACCTCTCTTTTTCTTTGCATTATGTGCTCTTTGGGGCCTAGGCCCTCATTCCGAGTTGTTCGCTCTCTAGCTGTTTTTAGTAGCAGTGCAAACGCTAAGCCACCACCCTCTGGGAGTGTATCTTAGCTTAGCAGAAGTGCAAACGAAAGGATCGCTGAACTGCTACAAAAAAAATGTGCAGTTTCAGAGTAGCTCGAGACTTACTCCTAGCTAGCAATCACTTCAGACTGTTTAGTTCCTGTATTGACGTCACAAACACGCCCTGCGTTCGGCCAGCCACTCCACCGTTTCTCCAGCCACTCCTGCATTTTTATCCGGCACGCCTGCGTTTTTCAGCACACTCCCTGAAAAAGATCAGTTACCACCCAGAAACACCCACTTCCTGTCAATCACTCAACGAACAGCAGTGCAACGGAAAAGCATCGCTAGACCTTGTGTGAAACTACGTCGGCTTTTGTGAATGTATGACGCGCGTGCACACTGCGTGCCATGCGCATGCGAACAACGGCAGCTAGCGATCAAATCGCTAGTTTTTTAAAAGTGCCATCCTGTCTGCCACTCCTAGATGGACCAGTTGTTTGTGCCGCTCACTAGTGTCACTTAGATTAGTCATCCAGCTACCTCGGTGCAACCTTTTTGCCTAAAAACAATATTGTGAGGTGTGAAGTGTTCAGAATAGACTGGAAATGAGTGGAAATGAATGTTATTGAGGTTAATAATACTGTAGGATCCAAATTACACTCACATTCTGTAATTTTAGCTGTTTTTAAATAAATAAAAAAAATCCAGACCCAAAACCAAAGGGTGGTTTTGGCAAAACCAATCCAGATCCAAAACTCGAGCGGAGATCTAGATCCAAACCAAAACACAAAACCCGAAAAGTGTCCGCCTCACATCTCTACTCTAAACATGTCACAGGGCAGTTTTACAAGTCATCCACAGACTATTGTCATCATAGAGATGATCTGTATATGTTGGAATATATGAACCCAAATATTTTCACCGCTACCCTATTTGATTCAGGAACATCAAAGAGGGGATAACAATCAGCAGCACCTTTTGGATTGTAGATGTAATGCAAAATGTCAATGCTTTAATAACCTAATTAAATGGGACATTAAAATGGGTTTTAATTCTAGGTCTTATTCAGAGGCGCTATAAGGGAGGAGGGTACCAATGTGCAGGCTCCGATTGGGACCATGCGCAGATCTTCGGGAACATGGCACCCACACTGCATTCCCAGGGAAATCTCTATTGCGCATATGCATATTACTGAAAAATGGTTGCTTCAGTGATTTTAGCAGTTCTGCAGTCAGTGATGGATTGATGGAGCAGCAAGTATAATTAAATGGATGCACGGTATATGGTATGTGGGGCCCCCTGGACCTAGTGGCCCTTGACGACGCACACCCTACACCCGGTATAGATTCACCATTAGTCTTAGTCCAACCTGATCACTGTATTTTGTTTTCCTCTGTTCCAAAGAGTTTTAAACATTCCTGTAATGAAATGGCTAATCTTGTGCATCAAATATCTGCACTTTCTGTATCCAATCTCACTGGGTAAATGGCCATCACATGTAGCCACAATTTGATTGAAAATTGCTTAATGTAGGATAAAATCCCCATGGCCGCGGTTATCATAGGTCTTACAGGCTGTTAAAACCCTTTTTAGCTCGTACCTCTGCAGTAGATAAAAAGTAGAGAAAATCTTTATTTTAAGCCAAAAATGTCAGAATTTAGGGGATAATTCAGAAAGCCCCGCAGAAGTGTGGAAATCGCTATTTGCGATGGTGCGCCCATGCGCTAGGTCTTAAACTGCAATCGCACAACATCACAGTTTAAGAGCCGGCAGGAGGCAGTGACTGGGCATTGACACCGCATTTTGCGGGTATCGACGCACCATTTGCGGAGCGCAGACCGGACAAAGCAAGCATGTCTGGACAGTTTGCGGGGTGGGCAGTGGTGGTTGTGTGACATCACATGCAGCCGCTGTGAACCAAAAGATGGCGGCCCTCCAACTGCCACAGGGAGCTACCCATCACTGTTTAGCTAAGCGCATGTTAGAGAAAAGGGTTGTAAATGTGCATTTTTTCACACAACTACAACCCATACTGAATCAGGCCCTTATGCCGTAACCCACAGATACCCCCATAGTGAATAATAATAATAAGAAGAAGGTATTTAAAGGCCATTAAATGTGAATAGATTGCCAATAAAGAAATCATTTTTCATATAATTTTCTAAACAAAAAAAAGCAAAAAAAAATTGTTTTAAGGATGTAGTACATGTATGGTAGCATGTAAATGATGTGCGACATGTATGGTGAGTTTTAATGAGGTGGTCCATGTTTGGTGTCATGTAAATGATGTGCGACATGTATGGTGAGTTTCAATGAGGTGGTCCATGTTTGGTGTCTAGTAAATGATGTGGGACAGATATGGTGAGGTGATGTATTGAAGGGAAAGGGGTCTCTGAACTTGCAGATGGGAGTTACAAGGGCTTTTTATCACAATGTTTTACATATATAACAATCACTATAACACTTGAGACTTGTATTTGCTGATTACACTTGCTGGATATCACTTTTCCTATTTTACGAAAGTTGCAAACATGAAACATTTTGCACCATCTAGCAGCCTTCAGCGCTTTGTGTATGACCACTAAGAGCCTTCTACACCTTCTGCTATTTTATTAAATTTTTTGGGGTCCAGTATGATTCCCCCACTCTTTCTAGCACATCACATTGCTCATACACAGCACAAACAACACACAAAATCATCACGATGCCTCTTCTCAATAAATTGCAATGAAATCAGGAGCTTCATGAAAATATCCAGTGTAATGCCTGTTACTGTAACGCAGGACTACGGGGTCTATTTACTATGCCTTGGATGGAGATAAAGGTGCTGGAGATAAAGGGGGTAATTCCAAGTTGATCGCAGCAGGATTTTTGTTAGCAAATGGGCAAAACCATGTGCACTGCAGGGGAGGCAGATATAACTAGTGATGAGCGGGTTCGGTTCCTCGGAAACCGAACTCCCCCAAACTTCACCCATTTTACATGGGTCCGAGGCATACTCGGATTCTCTCGTATGGCTCGGTTAACCCGAGCGCACCCGAACGTCATCATCCCGCTGTCGGATTCTCGCGAGATTCGGATTCTATATAAGGAGCCGCGCGTCGCCGCCATTTTCACTCGTGCATTGGAAATGTTACGGAGAGGACGTGGCTGGCGTCCTCTCCGTTATTCATTGTATTTGTGCTTGCTTTGTATTTTATTATAGGAGGAGTACAGTGCAGAGTTTTGCTGATCAGTGACCACCAGTTTTATCCGTTCTCTGCCTGAAAAAAACGCTCCTTATCCGTTATCTGTGCTCACACTGCTTAATTGTGGGGACTGGGGACCAGCAGTATTAAAAAGGAGGAGTACAGTGCAGAGTTTTGCTGATCAGTGACCACCAGTATTATACGTTCTCTGCCTGAAAAACACTCCATATCTGTGCTGCATTGCATATAGTAGGAGTACAGTGCATAATTTTGCTGACCACCAGTATATAATATATAGGAGTACGGTACAGAAGGCCACTGTTCTACCTACCTCTGTGTCGTCAAGTATACTATCCATCCATACCTGTGGTGCATTTCAGTTTTGCACAGTTTGCTGACCACCAGTATATAATATATAGCATTACGGTACAGTAGGCCACTGCTCTACCTACCTCTGTGTCGTCAAGTATACTATCCATCCATACCTGTGGTGCATTTCAGATTTGCACAGTTTGCTGACCACCAGTATATAATATATAGCATTACGGTACAGTAGGCCACTGCTGTACCTACCTCTGTGTCGTCAAGTATACTATCCATCCATACCTGTGGTGCATTTCAGTTGTGCGCAGTATATATAGTAGTAGGCCATTGCTATTGATACTGGTATATAATTCCACACATTAAAAAATAAAGAACAACAATGTGGAGGTTAAAATAGGGAAAGATCAAGATCCACTTCCACCTCGTGCTGTAGCTGAAACTGAAGCTGCTGCCACTAGTCATGGCCGAGACGATGAAATGCCATCAATGTCGTCTGCCAAGGCCGATGCTCAATGTCATAGTAGAAAGCATGTAAAATCCAAAAAACAAAAGTTCAGTAAAATGACCCAAAAATCAAAATTGAAAGCGTCTGATGAGAAGCGTAAACTTGCCAATATGCCATTTACGACACGGAGTGGCAAGGAACGGCTGAGGCCCTGGCCTATGTTCATGGCTAGTGGTTCAGATTCACATGAGGATGGAAGCACTCATCCTCTTGCTAGAAAATTGCAGTGCCACTCCTATATGGGCCAGGTGTTTGTGTCGGCCACTTGTGTCGCTTTGCTTAGTCACACAGCGACCTTGGTGCGCCTCTTTTTTTCTTTGCATCATGTGCTGTGTGGGCAGGGCCGAAACTAGGATTTTCGGCACCCGGGGCGAGGCAGTAATTTGGCACCCCACCCCCTTACAAAAAAATAAATAAATCCAAATTATGCCACAGATTATATCACACAATAGAACCCCTTATTCACAATATGCCACATAGCAGTAGTGCCCTTTATAGCACATTATGCCACACATTAGTATCCCATATGCATTTTGTAATGCTTGCAGGCATGGGCGGATCTAGATTATTGTTTCGGGGGAGTTGAACAATTAATCCTGACAGTGCCTTCAGCGCAGCAACATACGGAGCAGTGGTGGTTTAAGAAAGGTGTGTGTGTGTGTATATATATATATATATATTTGTATATATACACACACACACACATATATAAATATATATATATAGTAAATACAATGAGGCGGCACTCACTCAGGACTTCCATGAACAATAAAACTACAGACAAGCTGTTGTTGTTAACGTTTCAGTTATATTAACTTTCGTCAGAACAAGTGATACAATAGACAGAGACATACCTTTATACCCTCACCTGAAAACATGTGCACTCCGTTTCTGGCCACGGGGTCCGGTCGGGGATAGATGACGTCACTGCATCGTGCATGACACCTGTGAACGCTCACCCCGCAGGGCTCCCGGTTGCCACTCCTATATGGGCCAGGTGTTTGTGTCGGCCTCTTGTGTCGCTTAGCTTAGTCACACAGCGACCTTGGTGCGCCTCTTTTTTTCTTTGCATCATGTGCTGTTTGGGGACTATTTTTTTGAAGTGCCATCCTGCCTGACACTGCAGTGCCACTCCTAGATGGGTCAGGTGTTTGTGTCGGCCACTTGGGTCGCTTAGCTTAGCCATCCAGCGACCTCGAATCCAAAACACGGCCGTGAAACCGAATCCAAAACCAAAACACAAAACCCGAAAAATGTCCGGTGCACATCACTAGATATTACATGTGCAGAAAGAGTTAGATTTGGGTGGGTTATTTTGTTTCTGTGCAGGGTAAAAACTGGCTGCTTTATTTTTACACTGCAAATTAGATTGCAGATTGAACACACCACACCCAAATCTAACTCTCTCTGCACATGTTATATCTGCCTCCCCTGCATTGCACATGGTTTTGCCCATTTGCTAACAAAAATCCTGCTGCGATCAACTTGGAATTACCCCCAAAGTACCAGCCAATCGGCTCCTAACTGTCATTTTTCAAACCCAGCCTGTGGCATGGCAGTTAGAAGCTGATTGGCTGGAACTTTGGGCCTAATTCTGAGTTGATCGCAGCATCAAATTTGTTAGCAGTTGGGCAAAACCCTGTGCACTGCAGGGGGGGCAGATATAACATGTGCAGAGAGAGTTAGATTTGGGTGTGGCGTGTTCAAACTGAAATCTAAATTGCAGTGTAAAAATAAAGCAGTCAGTATTTACCCTGCACAGAAACAAAATGACCCACCCAAATCTAACTCTTTCTGAAAATGTTATATCTGCCCCCCCTGCAGTGCACATGGGCCCTCATTCCGAGTTGATCGCTAAGAGTCATCGCATCGCAAATGTCCGAAATGTAAGTATCTGCGCATGCGCAAATGCGTGATTACGCATGCGCGAAGACATACGTACGACAACTGTGCAAAATTACTTTGGACAAAAAAAGCCGTAACTGCCAAACGAAAACAAGGAGTGGCGTGGGCGTGGCGGAGGCGAGACTTCGCAATGCTCCGACATGGGCGTGAAAGTGGGCGTACTGTGTGGGAGTATGCAACTTGCAATGGGCGTGTTTTTCGCACATAAACTTTGTCGCTGTTAAAACTAACATAGGAAACCGTAGCAACATTCACGCAGCAGCAGAGTAGGTCTGCAGTTACTCTACATTTGCGAAGTACTGGTACAAGTGTGTATGCAGTAATTAGCAGTTAATTGGAGAGCACATTCATCTGATGTTCAATTACTTGTTAATTACTGAGCCCATGAAAGTTACCAACCAGCAATTGACTGAACACACATTACATGTTTATTCTACTCACATATTAATCTCACACACTGTTAAATAAGGTTGTTATTTGTGTTTAACTTGGTGTGTAAGCATTGTGCAGAAATGTTTGAATGTGTGTTAGACTACTAAATACAAACAAGTTACATTTTTATTTAAAGTTAGATAATTCTGCAACATTCTGATCAATTAACCAGCACCCACATAATGCCGCATACACTGATTTATTTTTCAAAGTCACAATAATATAGGTTTTTAACATCTGTCAATGTTTTCAATGATGTCATGTTGTCCAAAGATATTTTATCAAGTTGTCGTGTCTGTTTTATTAATATGGACATTAAAGTGTGGTGCAAAACATACCTTTTTTTTTTTTTTTTTTTAAATTTGAAGGAGAATTAGCAGATTGGTCACCAAGTGTCTATATGTTGACATAATATTTTTGTAAGTAAGATTTTGCTAATGCATTACCTTCAAGAAATTGCACACATTTTGAAATTATATTTTTTATTTCAGAAATAATATGATCCAACATTTAAACATGGCTCCACATGAGTCTCACAGGCAGAGATAGACCAAGCACCAAGCAGATGGCACTGACAAAAATTATATTGCAGAACTCAGTACTCTGCAAATTTCTGCTTCTGACAAAAGTATCTTATAAATTCAACATATTTCACACCCTGCCACACAAAAATGTGACACAAACTGAGAAATAATTAGTATCCACCACACAAACACAACAATACACAGCACACTAGTGAGAGGAAGATGGCTCTGTTGTTTTTTAAAAGAAACTCACAGGCTACAATTCCTCCAAACAGAAAAAAAGACATTTCACTAAGAGGGAGTGATCCATTCTGGCCACACAAGCCAAGTCCAAAATAACATAGAGGCAACTACAAAAACATGGGTGCTGCCCATCTGGAGAGACATCACTTTCTTCTTTTTGGCCCCGCCTGAGGCTGATCTTCTTTGCTTGGTCTGCGGAGTGACCTTCGTTGGGCCTGCCCAGTGTCCTGTTCTTCCTGGGCAGGGGCAGGGGAGGGAGCCGATGTGGTTGGCTCTCTGCCACTGTGGGCAAGGGAGACAGCGATGGCCTGGAGCCCTTGCAAGATGTTAGTTGCAAGGCTTTGGTTTGAGGAGGCCAGTTGTTCTTGGGCCTGCCTGATCTCTGCCAGACTTTGGCAGAGTTGAGCAACACCTTGCTCAACACAGGTTCGGATCTCAGTGAGCCGGACAGTTATCTGGCTTACCTCCCGGATGACCCCGTCTTGAAATGTGTTTAGGCTCTCACCATACCTAGCAATTTCAAGCAGGATCTCCGGGATAGCAGAGGGTTGGGTGGGGGGGCCAGTAGGAACCTGCATAGGTGGGTTTTGTTGGCCCACACTGGCAGACCCACTAGGTCCCTCCACCTCAGCCTCAACCACATAACCGGCCTGTGACTCAAACTGTTCACCCCCCTGTGCTGTGTTTTGTGGCAAGCAAATAGAAGAATGTGTGGGGGAAAAGTTGGAGTCAAAATTAGTTTAAGATTATTAATACAGTTCAAATTTCAGACAAATACATGTGTAAACTTACCTTCCAAGTCATGTCCCGTCACAATCTCAGGCAGGTCCGTGTCCATATGAGACACCCCTTGGCCCTCCTCATAACTCACACAGGCCATCGCCATCTCCTCCAAGTCAGTATACTCCACAGCGACAGGTGGTCCCCCCCCTGTTGCCCTTGAGGCATTCCACTCCGCAGCCCTCTTTGCCTTCAGGCGGGATTTGAAGTCGGCCCACCTACATAAATATTGTGAAAGAGGGAAAAAGTTGAGTCTTCTTATTGTTCAAAGTAAATATCTAGCACACATGTTCTGCTTGTGTTTGCTAGACATAACATGACATGTAACTACATTTTTTAGGCAACTTAGCACAGAAAAAGGATTGTCAAGATGCACTTACCGTCGTCTCACTTCCTGTGATGTTCTGACGACAGAGCCAACTTCATTCACAGATTTTGTGATGTCTCTCCAGATGCGTTCTTTGGAAGCAGCCCCCATGTTTTTGGGGCCCCTATGTATTTTGGACATGGCCTGCGTGACCAAGACACGCAACTCCCTCTTAGTGAATGCAGGCTGTCTTTTTTTCCGTCTGGAGGTAGCCTGTGAGGTTTCTTCAGGTTGGTCATCTCCATCTTCCTCCTCACTAGCAGCTTCTGTCTGCTGTGTTTGTGTGGCTAAAGTCAATTCTCCCTCAGTTTGCTCACTATGTGTGTGTGGCAGGGTATCCACACTCAATTCTTGAGGTTCAGAAGCAGAAATTTGCAGAGTACTAGGTCCTGCATTAACCTCCGCAGAGGCGTATTCTAACAAGCGCCTTTGACACTCTATCCGTTGTTTCTGCAATGCCATCTGCTGCTCTGCAATGCGGTCTATCTCTGCTGCGATTTGCTCACGAGAAGCCATGTTTGTGATGACGTGTGTACGCCGAGGTGTGTGCGCTTATATACCTACGTGCGACTCGTTAATTCACACAGGTGTACACTGTTATTCTGTTGAATGATTGCACTGCTTATTTAAGGGCCTACTGTGCATGCTGTAAGTGTTGGTAGTTTGGCGTTTGAGTTGTTGGCTTGTGCGGGAAGGTGATAGTGGAATTGGCAGAGTGAGTAATTGTCAAGCATACCTTTGTCCTTTTCTTTGCGTTTTGAATATAGGCAGTCATTTTTTCTGTGTATTTTCGTTTGTGAGTATTCTGTTTTTTGTAAAATTTTTTTGTGTTTGCAAGTTTTTGTAATACATTTTAATGTTTTAATTTTTATAACACATATATATTTTGCAAGTCCATTTGTGAAAATATTCCCGTGCTTCTTTGTTTTGACTGTCATTAGTGTTCTCTTCTAGGAATCTACTTTTTGGTGAGAAAAACCAATTTTGTCTTTATTTTTGGGTGTGGTCCACAAAAACAAGACTTTATTTCTTTAGGAGCAGGTAAGTGTCGTTGGCCTGTGTTGGAGTTTGTTTGTTGGAAGTGTCTGTATGCTGTTTTTGACTGTCATTTGTGTTCTCTTGTAGGTTTTGTTTTTTTGGTGAGAAAAACCAATTTTGTCTTTATTTTTGGGTGTGGTCCACAAAAACAAGACTTTATTTCTTTAGGAGCAGGTAAGTGTCGTTGGCCTGTGTTGGAGTTTGTTTGTTGGAAGTGTCTGTATGCTGTTTTTGACTGTCATTTGTGTTCTCTTGTAGGTTTTGTTTTTTTGGTGAGAAAAACCAATTTTGTCTTTATTTTTGGGTGTGGTCCACAAAAACAAGACTTTATTTCTTTAGGAGCAGGTAAGTGTCGTTGGCCTGTGTTGGAGTTTGTTTGTTGGAAGTGTCTGTATGCTGTTTTTGACTGTCATTTGTGTTCTCTTGTAGGTTTTGTTTTTTTGGTGAGAAAAACCAATTTTGACTTTATTTTTGGGTGTGGTCCACAAAAACAAGACTTTATTTCTTTAGGAGCAGGTAAGTGTCGTTGGCCTGTGTTGGTGCTTGTTTTTTTTTTTTATTTTTAATAATTTTTTGTGTAAAGTTTGCTAAACAAAGTGTTTGGGGTTTCCAGGATTGATCTGCAAAGTAGTTTTGGTCTTTCCTGGACTAGGTACTAAATTTCTTATTTTTTTTTTTATTTTTTTTTTCAAAAGATTTTTTGCATTAATATATGTTTTTTATATCCAAATATTAAATTTAGTTTTATTTGCTTTTTATTTTTGCATTTTTGACATGAATTCAACACAGAAAAAATGTACGCTCCTGCAGTAAGTTGACACCACAATTGTAAAAACAGTTATTGTGTAAAATTTTGGAAAACTTTGTTTTTTTTTTAATTGACATTTCTTAACATTCTCTCCAAAAAGTGTGTGATGTCAATACATATTGCGGCAGAAGCCCTACCTCCCCAACCCACGCCAGCACTCCCACCCCAACCGCCAGCCCCACAACCACAGCCGGCTCCTCATCAACCAAGGCAACGGAGGCGTGCTAGGCCACCAATTTTCAGAACCCGTGTCATACTTTTTGGGATGCCAGATGATGTGGTGGTGCGTAGATACCGGCTGCCACCACATCTAATCCTAGACACTCTCTCCATAATAGAGAGTGATCTGGAGTCTGAAATTCGGTATCCTACAGCAATACCACCATTGACACAATTCCTTGCAGTGTTACATTTTTTGGCCACAGGATCATTCCAGCATGTTGTTGGAGACCTGGTTGGCATGTCGCAGGGCCAGTTCAGTAAGGTCCTGCGACGTGTCTGCCAGGCTTTCATCAAGCGTGTTAAGCAATTTATTGCTATGCCTTTGGATGTTGGTGCCCTAGATGTGGTGAAGCGGCAATTTGCGGAAGGTGGTAGTCGCTTCCCACATGTTATTGGGGTTGTGGATGGCACACATGTTGCTATTCAGCCACCAAGACATAATGAAGAAATTTATAGAAACAGGAAACTGTTTCATTCTCTGAATGTAATGGTTGTTTGTGGGCCATCCCTCCAGATCCTTTCCCTGAACGCAAAGTTTACAGGAAGTTCCCATGATGCGTATGTCATTAGACAATCAGGGATATGGCAGAGATTAAGATCAAGTCAACGACCAGACATGTGGTTATTGGGTGAGTTGTTGCTCAAATTTTTTAGTTAAAAAGTAACAACAATATATGAAATTTGAGATCTAAAATGTGGCTCTTATTCCAACAGGAGACCGTGGATATCCTTGCACCCCCTGGCTCATGACTCCTTACCGTAATCCCAGGCCAGGACCACAGATGGCATTTAACTCCGCGCTTACTGCCACTAGGCAGCTGGTGGAGCGCACAATTGGTGTCCTGAAAGGGCGCTTTCGTGTGCTCCACCGCACGGGTGGCGACATCATGTATTCGCCGGAGATGGCAAGTAAAATAGTGGTCCTGTGCGCAATACTCCATAATATCGCGGTAAGGAGTAGTGTTGAGCTTCCTCAGGCAGAGGAATTGCCTGATGAGGAGCCAGGGGTTGTGCCACGCTTCGGTGGGGGGAGTGTGACACGGAGGGGGAGCCAAGTGAGGGCAATAATCGTAGCAGAACATTTCAGGTATAGTGTTTTTCCCATTTATATTTGCACAAATAATACAACCCAGTATGCTTATGTATTTTTAAACATGATTGCATTTAGTATGTTCTTGTAAAGTGATTTGGGAATGCTGTTGTTGTGTTTGAATGGTTTTTTCTTTTTAAACATAAAAAACAAAAACACGTTAAGCTGACAATGTTTATGTAATAATTTAAATACTGTAATGTTAATAAATAGTGTCCTTATTTATTTTATATCCTCAAATCCTGATTATGTAAACAAACACACAAACAAATGATACTCAATGTTTGACACTTTGTGACTGTCCAGCTGAATGATCACACGACCTGTGGTGAGTACACAGATATGTTTAGTAATTTTCAGTAAAGTCTGTCTCTGTGTGTTTTATCTAATTGTTTCTAACAAACATTTTCGCTTCTGCTAATGCGAATTTCCGCTCGTGCAAAATAACACTCTGCTCTTCACAGCATTGCAAAGATCAATAAAGTTATTAGAAATGACATATTTTTGGCCAATCACATGCTACCAGACACTATAAATATATGCCCAAATAAGGAAAACGCCATTGCCATGATGCGTGCAGCACCGTTCTCCAGGCGGGAGCTCCGCGTGCTGGTGGCGGTGATGGACCGCCGCGTAGGCCGCGTTGGGCGCTTCATCCCCAATCGGGTGAAGCGCGAGGCCTACGCGGAGGTCCGCCGCCTGCTGCGGACTCGCGTCCGCAGCAGGCGGACAATCATCCAGCTGGAGAGGCGCTGGAGTGATCTCCGCAGGCGGACTCCAGATCTGTTGGCGGAGATCCGCCAGCAAATCCGTGCTCTCCATACACGAAGTAAGTTACATTACATACGATTTTTAGCTTAAAATGTGCTAATGTTTGCTTGTTTTTCTTTGTTTCCGACGCATTGTTGAAAACCATTGTGCAAAACCATGTGCACTGCAGGGGAAGCATATGTAACATGTGCAGAGTGTGTAAGATTGTGGTGGTGTGTGTTAAAGCATTTTTTAAATTTGCAGTGTTAAAATAAAACAGGCTGGATTTTCCATGCCCATAATTTCTAAACACACCCAAATCTAACTCTCTCTGCACATGTTATATATGCAACCCCTGCAGAGCACATGCTTTTGGCCAAATGCTAAATAAATTCCTGCTGTAATCCCCTTGGAATTACCAAGATTTTACAGTAAGTGGTAGGCTAATTGCATCCTTCAGTGTATTTTTTTGGAAATTAGGACAGTGTGTGTGGTTAGGGAAAACAGTACTGACTGTAGTAAAGTGACACGAAACAAGTGCATGTTTTCAAGAAATAAGAAGCAGCCTGGAAACTGGTCCAAAATACTGGATCAGTGCTGGCTATATAATAAGGTGCCTTGAATACTAATCTGGTGATGGTGCCTAGACCAATCACTATGACTCAATGGACTAGATTAAGGAATGAGCTTCAAAGTTCACGTTTGGAAACATTTTATTTGCCGTGGCCAACATGAAGAGGATCTTAACATGTTTGAGTTTCAAAATAAAATATATTAAAAAAAAAATATGTAACAGAACATTGATATGAACAAATGAATACTATGTAATTTTGCATAATTTAACAATGTTTACAATATTTACATTCTAGGACAACAACAACGGCACAACTCCCCACCCCCTTCCCCTTCCCACTCACCCTCCCCTTCTCACTCCCCCTCCCCTTCTCATTCCCCCTCCCCTTCTCACTCCCCCTCCCCTTCACAGTCCCCCTCCCCTTCTCACTCCCCCTCCCCTTCACAGTCCCCCTCAGCTTCCCAGTCCCCATCATCTTCCCAGTCCACCTCATCTTCCAAGGCCCCCTCATCTTCCCTGGCCCACTCCACTTTCCATTCCCCTTCTCACCACACCTCTCCATCTCTTTCTGGGACCCCTTCTCCTCCTTCCCATACCCCTTCTCCTTCATCTTCGTCATCCCCATCTGAACCCCCCTCACCCTCTATTGCCTTACATTTCTCTCCACCCCCCTCGCCCTCGCAATCAGACCCCCCCTCTGAAATTGTTGCTCCAATCCAGCCTCCTTCCCCAATCCCTCCTCCTTCCCCAATCCCTCCTCCTTCCCCAATCCATCCTCCTTCCCCAATCCCTCCTCCTTCCCCAATCCCTCCTCCTTTCACCATCCCTCAGCCGGCTTCACCGATCATGCCAAGCTCACCACCCAGTGAATGGGCACAGGAAGCCCCTGACGAACATTCCGGGAGTCAGGATGTTGCCGTGGAAAGTAAGTTTTGTTTTGGTGTCGAAATGATTACCCACTTACACTTACAATGCCAAAACATGCAGGGTTGTACTGTTTGAATTCTTGTCCCCAGGACAAAATTTGGATATTTTCATCATGGTGTACATGTTGCCTTTACATATTTGTGAGTGTCATTATATGTACAGTGTGTATGTGTGCAATATTTTGTGTGTCCACTCTAGGTTGACACTCATTAGGTAGCCAGGGTTGGCAGGACAACAGGGTTTATATGTGTTAGTTTTGAAGGCCAACAGTTAGACCTGAGTGGAGTTTAGTATGTTGTTGTCGATTTACACTTGGGCCTGTGTAGTCAGAAAATTTTAACTTACAAAACACATGCTTCACTTTGTTATGTAGACTAATGACACACTGATTTGTGGTGGGAAAGTTACATTCACAAAATGAAAAAACATTCAAATAAACCCTGTTTGCACTTATTTAGTAAGGGCAGCTTTCAGGGAGTGTGGGAATGCTATGATATGGTGGCCTTCGGAAGATATTGATATGCAGTGTGAGGAGGCAGGACCAAACCCCTTTTAAATAATGCCACAAATAAAGGATGTGAATGAATGGCAACATGGTGTAACAGTGTTGAAGATGGAACATAGGGGTTAAAATCCAAGATGTTTGCATGCCGGACAAATTTTAGCAGTTGGGCCAAACCATGTGCACTGCAGGGGAGGCAGATATAACATGTGCAGAGAGAGTTAGATGTGATTGGGTAATTTTGATTCTGTGCAGGGTAAATACTGGCTGCTTTATTTTTAATGTGCTAATTAGATAGAAGATTGAACACATCCCACCCAAATCTAACTCTCTCTGCACATGTTATATCTGCCTCCCCTGCAGTGCAAATGGTTTGGAGCAACTACTTAAATTTTTAAAGCTGCAATCAACTTGGAATTACCACCATAACTTTAACATGGGATGTTGCCCAGAACAAACAATACAATTAATCTTGACTATTGGGGAACAACTTCTACAAGTTATTAAATTTATTTAGCCTTGTTTGCTATGGCCAACGCTACATCTTACAATGAAATCACATAGGAGCAAATGTAGGCCATGCTCTTTACAATTGGAATAAGTCACACAAAAAAACTGAGCATGCTGGCTTTTTTTAAGGCTAATGATTGAACCCTAAAACAGTCATGATGTATCAACTTTGCCATTAAGCAGGCCTGTCCAAACTGCGCAACTGCAACTGTAGAAAAACTACACATCCCAGCATGCCCTTACACAGGTTTTTCATTCCCTGGCACCAAAACTGAGTCAACGACTGCTGGTATATGTAGTTTCACACAAGCAGGAGGAATGCAGTTTGGACCTGCATGCATTAAAGTGTGCTTTGTGCCTTGCTAGGCTAATAAGCAATGTGAGTAAGTTAGTAATGTTTGTTATCTCTTAATTACAGATGTTGCCGTTGGAGATCCAACATCCTTGCAGGATATAGTTTGCAGTATGAGGCGCCATCTCCAGGCCTTGGTGGGGCTTTTGGACGCCATGCAAAAATTTTGTTAATTTTATGATTATAATTAAAAATATTATAAAAAATGATAATATCAGTATTCCACTTTTAAAAAAAAATAAACTAATAAATTTAAAAACTTCAGCGGCTCTTTATTATTTAGTCATGCAATAAAGGAACAGCAGATTGCAGAACAAACATTTCTTACCTTAAACATTTCAAACATCTAACGTAAGTTATTTTAAATCAACAACTAAAACATGTTATTGGCTTTTTAAACATGCATACACCTTCATTCACATACAAAAACTCTACTTTAATAAATTCTACAAACACATTAGACCAAGCACATTGCAAACATCTATATTTATATTAAACATGTAAATAAAAGGAGGTTATTTTATGGCTACAAAGTGTTTTTCTGGGATTTCAACAAATACTTAATTGATCATGACCATTTCAATTAATTCACTAATTGGATTTGTTATTGAGGAGGGCTTGTGGACTTTGATTTGGAAGGTGTTAGTCCACTTAATAGTATAAAAACAAATTGTGGTGCGTTTTTCAGCAAAAGTGATCACTTTAACTGAAAAATGTGTAAATATACTACAACTTAGTATTTGTACGAAGAAGTATGTGTTTATGCGATGGGTTCGCATTGCTGCGAGGATTTCGCATTGTTGCGATGTCATTTGCCGTACGCCCACTTTGTGTAATAATGCGTGCGAATGTGCTAAAATACGTTGGGGGCGGATGTTCGCAAATTTACTACATTAACGCAACTTTACTAATAGGCTGTGCGAACGAAAAACTTAGCGAACAACTCGGAATGAGGGCCCTGGTTTTTCCCAATTGCTAACAAACTTGCTGCTGCAACTCAGAATTACCCCCTTTATCTCCAGCGATTTTATCTCCATCCAAGGCTTAGTAAATAGACCCCTTAGTGCCTAATTCAGACCTGATCGTAGATGTGCTAAATTTAGCACAGCTATGATCGGTCACACCGACATACAGGGGGACGCCCAGCACAGGGCTAGTCCGCCCCCGCATGTCAGGCCCGACCCTTCCCGCACAAGTACAAAAGCATTGCACAGCAGCGATGTTTTTGTACTGGAAGAGTAGCTCCCAGCAAGCGCAGCTACTGCACTCTGGCAGGGAGCTACTTGTCGCTGTGAGGGTCGCAGCATCTGCGCGTGATGTCATGAAAGCCGCCGCGGCCTGCCCCCCCCCCCCCCCCCCCCGTGATCCGGGCACGCCTGCGTTGCCTGGACCACGCCCCCTAAATGGCGCCCAAATGCCACCAGCCTGCCCCCTCCCGCCCAGCGACCGCCTCTGCCTGTCAATCATACTGCGGCGCCGGCGCATAGGCATTTCAGACCTGATCGCTGCTGTGTGAAAACACACAGCAGCGCTCAGGTCTGAATTAGGCCCTTAGTGTGCATGGCTAATTGCATCTACCCCAAAGTGTGCAGACTGCTGTAAGTTGTTTCCTATTATTCTGCCTCCTAAACTGTATTTTCCAACACCATGACCTCTGCTTTAAATGAGTTTAAGCATTCCATTGTAATTTCATTGTCCTAGCAACACGTTCATTGGGGAAAAATTCAGACCTGATCGTTTGCTAGGGTCTTTTTTCAGTCTTGCGTTCGCATAGTCGTCCACCCATAGGGGAGTGTATTTTCGCTTTGTAAGTGTGTGAACGCACGTGTAGCAGAGCTGTACAAACAGATGTTGTGCAGTTTCTGAGTTGCCCAGGACTTACTCAGTCACTGCGATCACTTCAGCCTGTCCGGGGCCGGAAATGACATCAGGGACCCTTCCTGCAAATGCTTGGACACGCCTGCGTTTTTCCAAACTATCCCAGAAAACGGTCAGTTGCCACCCACAAACGCCTTCTTCCTGTCAATCTCCTTGAGAACGCCCGTGCGAATGGTTCCCTCACACAAACCCATCACTGAACGGCGATCCGCTTTGTACCCATGCAACGCGCCTGCGCAATGGTGCATACGTATGCGCAGTTTAGACCTGATCGCCCTCTGTACGAAAACGCAGCCTAGCGATCAAGTCTGAATTAGCCCCATTATACACACTTTCATTGGTGTTAGTACATATCCTTTTGACAATTAATGGTTGTATTATTTATATTACTGTATGCTAAATGGAGTTATGTCTTGTGTTGTGTTGTAGCAATTCAATTTGGACTTCTCTCTACACGACCTCTGCAATGTTGTTCCCTGGTAATCACACAGAAACAGCATCGTTATAATGTAGATAAAGTTTGTCATTGTGTTTTCTTAGTTATAATAACTAATGTTATACCTGTGACTGTATGGCTGTGATTCCACATTACACATGCAGGAGTGTATGAGTTATTACAGCAGTGATACGGCAATCTGTTATGTCTGGATATTCATGGGTTCCTTACAGTATAACCTGCGTGCCAGACTTACTGTAGACAGCTGCAGTTATTTATGACCATTATTATGTGATGTACTCGGCCGTGTATAATAGGTCTGTACAGGTCTCCCAGGTGTCAGACAAATCTCAGTAACTCTAGAAGAGAGTAAAGTGCCCTGTGCCGTCCTGCACTCCTCAGCTTCTGCTCCCAGCAATAGAGTCACATCTCCAGTCTCATACACACAAATGAAGAGAAATATTTCCTTGTTTATAATATTCACATCCTCAGAGCCAACGTTAATGTTATTGTTCTCTTATATTCACCATCTGTCTGTCTCTTATGTGTAATAACAGAGGATGGAACCTGTCTGTATATCAAGTTCACCTGCAGCTAACGATCCCCTGTCACAGTGTCTGTACATTCATTGTTATCTGATATATAGAGATGAAGTCATTGATGTGTAGACTGGGAATAACATAAGACAGCACAACCCTCTGCGTATATCTGATTCCTCACTAGTTACAGCCCCGGTTATCAGCCATCTGCACAGTGTAACAGAGGAAAAGCCGGAGCCCTGCGTATATCTGATTCCTCACTAGTTACAGCACCGGTTACCAGCCATCTGCACAGTGTAACAGAGGAAAAGCCGGAGCCCTGTGTATATCTGATTCCTCACTAGTTACAGCACCGGTTACCGGCCATCTGCACAGTGTAACAGAGGAAGAGCCGGAGCCCTGTGTATATCTCTACTTCACTTCTGCAGAGCGCCTGTATCACAGCGATTATACAGTCATTTATTATTTATCATCAACGCAGGCGCAGAGGCCGAGGTTACAGATTGTTATCACCACATATACAGTAGCTATAATATTAGTTTATTTTTATTGATTGTATATAGTGCCTGTTAATTTTTTGTATCTACTATGGTGTGATATATCCACTTTTCATTATATAAATTGTAAATTAATGCTCCTCATTCTATATACAGTGTGCCTTCATATACTGTTGCTCAAGTCACAGCGAATAGCCCCTCTCAGTATATTAGGTCTTGGGAGACTCGGCCGCGCTGAAAGTCTTTCTTGATTAAAATGAGCATCTTATCTGTAGATGTAAAACAACTAGGAGTGACACAACTACAGTACATAACTAGCTGCACTGCTCAGTTGTATATCTGTATGTGACTGAGGGGGACATTTACTAAGCAGTGATCAGAGAAGTGAGCCAGTGGAGAAGTTGCCCCATCAACCAATCAGCAGCTCTGTATCATTTTATAGTATGCAAATTGTAGATGTTCCTTCAGTGCTGATTGGTTGCCATAGGCAATTTCTCCACTGGCTCACTTCTCCACTCTTATCACTGCTTAGTAAATGTCCCCCTAAGTCTGAACCGGTGTACATTATGCAGCCTTAGTTTCTTTCTTACACCAAGTTACATTTTGCTGAACCTGTGTTTTTGTATGTGTTTAAAACTAATTTGTGTGCAGATAAAGACATGGGTGGTCATTCCGAGTTGTTCGCTCTGTATTTTTCTTCGCATCGCAGCGATTTTCCGCTTATTGCGCATGCGCAATGTTCGCACTGCGACTGCGCCAAGTAAATTGGATATGCAGTTAGGTATTTTACTCATGGCTTTTTCATCATTCTGGTGATCATAATGTGATTGACAGGAAGTGGGTGTTTCTGGGCGGAAACTGGCCGTTTTATGGGAGTGTGCGAAAAAACGCTACCGTTTCCGGGAAAAACGCGGGAGTGGCTGGAGAAACGGAGGAGTGTCTGAGCGAATGCTGCGTGTGTTTGTGACGTCAAACCAGGAACAACAAGCACTGAACTGATCGCAGATACCGAGTAAGTCTGGAGCTACTCAGAAACTGCTTGTCACGATCCGGGTATCTGGACGCCATTACTTACCCTTCAGATGCCTCCTAAGTAGAGATGAGCGGGTTCGGTTTCTCTGAAACCGAACCCGCACGAACTTCATGTTTTTTTTACGGGTCCGAGCAGACTCGGATCCTCCCGCCTTGCTCGGTTAACCCGAGCGCGCCCGAACGTCATCATGACGCTGTCGGATTCTCGCGAGACTCGGATTCTATATAAGGAGCCGCGCGTCGCCGCCATTTTCACACGTGCATTGAGATTGATAGGGAGAGGACGTGGCTGGCGTCCTCTCCATTAGAAATTAGATTAGAAGAGAGAGAGAGATTGTGCAGAGTCAGACAGAGTTTACCACAGTGACCAGTGCAGTTGTTGTTAGTTAACTTTTATTTATTTTAATATAATATATCCGTTCTCTGCTATATCCGTTCTCTGCCTGAAAAAAAACGATACACAGCAGCAGCCAGTCACACAGTGTGACTCAGTCTGTGTGCACTCAGCTCAGCCCAGTGTGCTGCACATCAATGTATAAAAGGCAAAGCTTATAATAATTGTGGGGGAGACTGGGGAGCACTGCAGGTTGTTATAGCAGGAGCCCCCAGGAGTACATAATATTATATTAATTTAAAATTAAACAGTGCACACTTTTGCTGCAGGAGTGCCACTGCCAGTGTGACTAGTGGTGACCAGTGCCTGACCACCAGTATAGTAGTATATTGTTGTATGTATTGTATACTATCTCTTTATCAACCAGTCTATATTAGCAGCAGACACAGTACAGTGCGGTAGTTCACGGCTGTGGCTACCTCTGTGTCGGCAGTCGGAACTCGGCAGGCAGTCCGTCCATCCATAATTGTATTACAATATATACCACCTAACCGTGGTATTTTTTTTTCTTTCTTTATACCGTCGTCATAGTGTCATACTAGTTGTTACGAGTATACTACTATCTCTTTATCAACCAGTGTACAGTGCGGTAGTTCACGGCTGTGGCTACCTCTGTGTCGGCAGTCGGCAGGCAGTCCGTCCATCCATAATTGTATTATTATTATAATATATACCACCTAACCGTGGTTTTTTTTTTCATTCTTTATACCGTCATAGTGTCATACTAGTTGTTACGAGTATACTACTATCTCTTTATCAACCAGTGTACAGTGCGGTAGTTCACGGCTGTGGCTACCTCTGTGTCGGCAGTCGGCAGGCAGTCCGTCCATCCATAATTGTATTATTATTATAATATATACCACCTAACCGTGGTTTTTTTTTTTCATTCTTTATACCGTCGTCATAGTGTCATACTAGTTGTTACGAGTATACTACTATCTCTTTATCAACCAGTGTACAGTGCGGTAGTTCACGGCTGTGGCTACCTCTGTGTCGGCAATCGGCAGGCAGTCCGTCCATCCATAATTGTATTATTATTATAATATATACCACCTAACCGTGGTTTTTTTTTCATTCTTTATACCGTCGTCATAGTGTCATACTAGTTGTTACGAGTATACTACTATCTCTTTATCAACCAGTGTACAGTGCGGTAGTTCACGGCTGTGGCTACCTCTGTGTCGGCAGTCGGCAGGCAGTCCGTCCATCCATAATTGTATTATTATTATAATATATACCACCTAACTGTGGTATTTTTTTTTCTTTCTTTATACCGTCGTCATAGTGTCATACTAGTTGTTACGAGTATACTACTATCTCTTTATCAACCAGTGTACAGTGCGCTAGTTCACGGCTGTGGCTACCTCTGTGTCGGCAGTCGGCAGGCAGTCCGTCCATCCATAATTGTATTATTATTATAATATATACCACCTAACTGTGGTATTTTTTTTTCTTTCTTTATACCGTCGTCATAGTGTCATACTAGTTGTTACGAGTATACTACTATCTCTTTATCAACCAGTGTACAGTGCGGTAGTTCACGGCTGTGGCTACCTCTGTGTCGGCAGTCGGCAGGCAGTCCGTCCATCCATAATTGTATTATTATTATAATATATACCACCTAACCGTGGTTTTTTTTTCATTCTTTATACCGTCGTCATAGTGTCATACTAGTTGTTACGAGTATACTACTATCTCTTTATCAACCAGTGTACAGTGCGGTAGTTCACGGCTGTGGCTACCTCTGTGTCGGCAGTCGGCAGGCAGTCCGTCCATCCATAATTGTATTATTATTATAATATATACCACCTAACTGTGGTATTTTTTTTTCTTTCTTTATACCGTCGTCATAGTGTCATACTAGTTGTTACGAGTATACTACTATCTCTTTATCAACCAGTGTACAGTGCGGTAGTTCACGGCTGTGGCTACCTCTGTGTCGGCAGTCGGCAGGCAGTCCGTCCATCCATAATTGTATTATTATTATAATATATACCACCTAACCGTGGTTTTTTTTTCATTCTTTATACCGTCATAGTGTCATACTAGTTGTTACGAGTATACTACTATCTCTTTATCAACCAGTGTACAGTGCGGTAGTTCACGGCTGTGGCTACCTCTGTGTCGGCAGTCGGCAGGCAGTCCGTCCATCCATAATTGTATTATTATTATAATATATATCACCTAACTGTGGTATTTTTTTTTCTTTCTTTATACCGTCGTCATAGTGTCATACTAGTTGTTACGAGTATACTACTATCTCTTTATCAACCAGTGTACAGTGCGGTAGTTCACGGCTGTGGCTACCTCTGTGTCGGCAGTCGGCAGGCAGTCCGTCCATCCATAATTGTATTATTATTATAATATATACCACCTAACCGTGGTTTTTTTTTCATTCTTTATACCGTCGTCATAGTGTCATACTAGTTGTTACGAGTATACTACTATCTCTTTATCAACCAGTGTACAGTGCGGTAGTTCACGGCTGTGGCTACCTCTGTGTCGGCAGTCGGCAGGCAGTCCGTCCATCCATAATTGTATTATTATTATAATATATACCACCTAACTGTGGTATTTTTTTTTCTTTCTTTATACCGTCGTCATAGTGTCATACTAGTTGTTACGAGTATACTACTATCTCTTTATCAACCAGTGTACAGTGCGGTAGTTCACGGCTGTGGCTACCTCTGTGTCGGCAGTCGGCAGGCAGTCCGTCCATCCATAATTGTATTATTATTATAATATATACCACCTAACCGTGGTTTTTTTATACCACCTAACCGTGGCAGTCCGTCCATAATTGTATACTAGTATCCAATCCATCCATCTCCATTGTTTACCTGAGGTGCCTTTTAGTTCTGCCTATAAAATATGGAGAACAAAAAAGTTGAGGTTCCAAAATTAGGGAAAGATCAAGATCCACTTCCACCTCGTGCTGAAGCTGCTGCCACTAGTCATGGCCGAGACGATGAAATGCCAGCAACGTCGTCTGCCAAGGCCGATGCCCAATGTCATAGTACAGAGCATGTCAAATCCAAAACACCAAATATCAGAAAAAAAAGGACTCCAAAACCTAAAATAAAATTGTCGGAGGAGAAGCGTAAACTTGCCAATATGCCATTTACCACACGGAGTGGCAAGGAACGGCTGAGGCCCTGGCCTATGTTCATGGCTAGTGGTTCAGCTTCACATGAGGATGGAAGCACTCAGCCTCTCGCTAGAAAACTGAAAAGACTCAAGCTGGCAAAAGCACCGCAAAGAACTGTGCGTTCTTTGAAATCCCAAATCCACAAGGAGAGTCC
Organism: Pseudophryne corroboree; assembly: GCF_028390025.1. Classification (NCBI taxonomy): domain Eukaryota; kingdom Metazoa; phylum Chordata; class Amphibia; order Anura; family Myobatrachidae; genus Pseudophryne; species Pseudophryne corroboree. The sequence goes on from NC_086450.1 coordinate 463,828,672, forward strand.
AATTGTGTCGTTTGCGATGCCTGACCTTCCCAACACTGGACGTGAAGAGCATGCGCCTTCCACTATTTGCATGCCCCCTGCAAGTGCTGGAAGGAGCACCCGCAGTCCAGTTCCTGATAGTCAGATTGAAGATGTCAGTGTTGAAGTACACCAGGATGAGGAGGATATGGGTGTTGCTGGCGCTGGGGAGGAAATTGACCAGGAGGATTCTGATGGTGAGGTGGTTTGTTTAAGTCAGGCACCCGGGGAGACACCTGTTGTCCGTGGGAGGAATATGGCCGTTGACATGCCAGGTGAAAATACCAAAAAAATCAGCTCTTCGGTGTGGAGGTATTTCACCAGAAATGCGGACAACAGGTGTCAAGCCGTGTGTTCCCTTTGTCAAGCTGTAATAAGTAGGGGTAAGGACGTTAACCACCTCGGAACATCCTCCCTTATACGTCACCTGCAGCGCATTCATAATAAGTCAGTGACAAGTTCAAAAACTTTGGGTGACAGCGGAAGCAGTCCACTGACCAGTAAATCCCTTCCTCTTGTAACCAAGCTCACGCAAACCACCCCACCAACTCCCTCAGTGTCAATTTCCTCCTTCCCCAGGAATGCCAATAGTCCTGCAGGCCATGTCACTGGCAAGTCTGACGAGTCCTCTCCTGCCTGTGATTCCTCCGATGCATCCTTGCGTGTAACGCCTACTGCTGCTGGCGCTGCTGTTGTTGCCGCTGGGAGTCGATGGTCATCCCAGAGGGGAAGTCGTAAGCCCACTTGTACTACTTCCAGTAAGCAATTGACTGTTCAACAGTCCTTTGCGAGGAAGATGAAATATCACAGCAGTCATCCTACTGCAAAGCGGATAACTGAGTCCTTGACAACTATGTTGGTGTTAGACGTGCGTCCGGTATCCGCCGTTAGTTCACAGGGAACTAGACAATTTATTGAGGCAGTGTGCCCCCGTTACCAAATACCATCTAGGTTCCACTTCTCTAGGCAGGCGATACCGAGAATGTACACGGACGTCAGAAAAAGACTCACCAGTGTCCTAAAAAATGCAGTTGTACCCAATGTCCACTTAACCACGGACATGTGGACAAGTGGAGCAGGGCAGGGTCAGGACTATATGACTGTGACAGCCCACTGGGTAGATGTATGGACTCCCGCCGCAAGAACAGCAGCGGCGGCACCAGTAGCAGCATCTCGCAAACGCCAACTCTTTCCTAGGCAGGCTACGCTTTGTATCACCGCTTTCCAGAATACGCACACAGCTGAAAACCTCTTACGGCAACTGAGGAAGATCATCGCGGAATGGCTTACCCCAATTGGACTCTCCTGTGGATTTGTGGCATCGGACAACGCCAGCAATATTGTGTGTGCATTAAATATGGGCAAATTCCAGCACGTCCCATGTTTTGCACATACCTTGAATTTGGTGGTGCAGAATTTTTTAAAAAACGACAGGGGCGTGCAAGAGATGCTGTCGGTGGCCAGAAAAATTGCGGGACACTTTCGGCGTACAGGCACCACGTACAGAAGACTGGAGCACCACCAAAAACTACTGAACCTGCCCTGCCATCATCTGAAGCAAGAAGTGGTAACGAGGTGGAATTCAACCCTCTATATGCTTCAGAGGTTGGAGGAGCAGCAAAAGGCCATTCAAGCCTATACAATTGAGCACGATATAGGAGATGGAATGCACCTGTCTCAAGTGCAGTGGAGAATGATTTCAACGTTGTGCAAGGTTCTGATGCCCTTTGAACTTGCCACACGTGAAGTCAGTTCAGACACTGCCAGCCTGAGTCAGGTCATTCCCCTCATCAGGCTTTTGCAGAAGAAGCTGGAGGCATTGAAGAAGGAGCTAACACGGAGCGATTCCGCTAGGCATGTGGGACTTGTGGATGCAGCCCTTAATTCGCTTAACAAGGATTCACGGGTGGTCAATCTGTTGAAATCAGAGCACTACATTTTGGCCACCGTGCTCGATCTTAGATTTAAAGCCTACCTTGGATCTCTCTTTCCGGCAGACACAGGTCTGCTGGGGTTGAAAGACCTGCTGGTGACAAAATTGTCAAGTCAAGCGGAACGCGACCTGTCAACATCTCCTCCTTCACATTCTCCCGCAACTGGGGGTGCGAGGAAAAGGCTCAGAATTCCGAGCCCACCCGCTGGCGGTGATGCAGGGCAGTCTGGAGCGACTGCTGATGCTGACATCTGGTCCGGACTGAAGGACCTGACAACGATTACGGACATGTCGTCTACTGTCACTGCATATGATTCTCTCAACATTGATAGAATGGTGGAGGATTATATGAGTGACCGCATCCAAGTAGGCACGTCACACAGTCCGTACTTATACTGGCACGAAAAAGAGGCAATTTGGAGGCCCTTGCACAAACTGGCTTTATTCTACCTAAGTTGCCCTCCCACAAGTGTGTACTCCGAAAGAGTGTTTAGTGCCGCCGCTCACCTTGTCAGCAATCGGCGTACGAGGTTACATCCAGAAAATGTGGAGAAGATGATGTTCATTAAAATGAATTATAATCAATTCCTCCGCGGAGACATTGACCAGCAGCAATTGCCTCCACAAAGTACACAGGGAGCTGAGATGGTGGATTCCAGTGGGGACGAATTGATAATCTGTGAGGAGGGGGATGTACACGGTGATATATCGGAGGGTGAAGATGAGGTGGACATCTTGCCTCTGTAGAGCCAGTTTGTGCAAGGAGAGATTAATTGCTTCTTTTTTGGGGGGGGTCCAAACCAACCCGTCATATCAGTCACAGTCGTGTGGCAGACCCTGTCACTGAAATGATGGGTTGGTTAAAGTGTGCATGTCCTGTTTTGTTTATACAACATAAGGGTGGGTGGGAGGGCCCAAGGATAATTCCATCTTGCACCTCTTTTTTCTTTTCTTTTTCTTTGCATCATGTGCTGATTGGGGAGGGTTTTTTGGAAGGGACATCCTGCGTGACACTGCAGTGCCACTCCTAGATGGGCCCGGTGTTTGTGTCGGCCACTAGGGTCGCTTATCTTTCTCACACAGTCAGCTACCTCATTGCGCCTCTTTTTTTCTTTGCGTCATGTGCTGTTTGGGGAGGGTTTTTTGGAAGGGACATCCTGCGTGACACTGCAGTGCCACTCCTAGATGGGCCCGGTGTTTGTGTCGGCCACTAGGGTCGCTTACCTTACTCACACAGCGACCTCGGTGCAAATTTTAGGACTAAAAATAATATTGTGAGGTGTGATGTGTTCAGAATAGGCTGAAAATGAGTGTAAATTATGTTTTTTGAGGTTAATAATACTTTGGGATCAAAATTACCCCCAAATTCTATGATTTAAGCTGTTTTTTAGGGTTTTTTGAAAAAAACACCCGAATCCAAAACACACCCGAATCCGACAAAAAAAATTCGGTGAGGTTTTGCCAAAACGCGGTCGAACCCAAAACACGGCCGCGGAACCGAACCCAAAACCAAAACACAAAACCCGAAAAATTTCAGGCGCTCATCTCTACTCCTAAGGCGGGCTCAGCGTTCCAGGACCGGATCCCGCTGTTCCTGAGTTTCCACATGCAGAGTGTCAGAGTGGTGTTTTCATCAGCCGTGGCCTCCGCTGTGCCCGCGTGGTTAAATGTGTATCTATCAGCCTGGCGTCTCCTGTCTCCGGTGGCCGGCGCCGCCATTACTGTTTCCCAGACCACATGGATTACAAACCAAACTTCCCTCCAAGTGTCTGCATGGGCGCAGCCATCTTGGATTCTGTCATCTGATCATTTCCACCAATCTGCTGTCTGTATTGTTGATTTGCATAATTGCCTAGCCAACCCCTTCCTTGCTGCAGGTATAAGTAAGCTGTGCCTGAGCAAGGAAGACGTCAGTGCTTTGGTTGTCAAACCTAGTTCCTGTTTGTCTCTCTCCTGTGATTGTCTTCCAGGTTCCAGCTCCTGTCTCAAGACTTCCACCATAGAGACCCGCACCAGCATTCCACCTGCGGTGTAGCCTGACTCTCCAATCCATTGTGGATTCATCTGTTTCCAGCTACAACATTACCTGCTTCCAGCTCAGCTTCCAGCAGAGTACAGCTTCCCTTAAAGGGCCGGTGTCCTTTCTACACTTTACCACTCTCCACCGGTATTATTATTTCTCCGCTCTCAAGTTCTACATTTCAGTTCATATTTCATCGCTCCCAAGTTCATTTATTATTTAACTGGTTCCAGCCAGTATCCACTCCGTGCTAACAACAGTCTGGTTCCAGCCAGTATCCACAGCAGCTGTTTTACCTTCAGCAACCCAGCTTTTCCTGGAACACCAGCTGGCACAATCCTGGGTTATCTCCATTGCTACAGTCGGGCCTGGTAAGGACTTTCCATCTAGAAGATCATAAGAACTATCTCATACTACCAGTGCCCTGTGGCTCCTGCCATCCTGTAGTACTCAGGAACTGTATTTATTCTTTGCTGACTTTTACGTTTTCTTTTACTGCTGCTGTGTTGCGGAGTTGTCATAATAAACATCATTGACTTTTATCCAAGTTGTCGTGGTCACGCCTTCGGGCAGTTATTATTCATGTTACTTACATGTCCAGGGGTCTGATACAACCTCCCAGGTTCCGGTACATCTCAGCCCCTACAACTGAGGCTGCCTCCCGTCAGCTCAGGCCCTCAGTTGTGACAGTAAGCACTGACCTAATGAATCCAGCCAGAGACCAGGATCAAGCGGCCAGGCCGATGCAAGAACTGGCAGCCCGACTAGAACATCAGGAGGCTGCACAGGGCCACATCATCCGCTGTCTCCAGGATCTCTCTACTCGGCTGGATGGGATTCAGACAACTCTCCGTGGATCAGGCGCGTCTGGTGCGTCAACCACAGTGACTCCAGCTATAACCCCACCCACCTTACCCATTTCTGCTCCACGTCTTCATCTTCCAACGCCAGCAAAATTTGACGGATCTCCAAGATTCTGCAGGGGATTTCTCAACCAGTGTGAGATTCAGTTTGAGCTACAACCTGGCAATTTTCCCAGTGACCGTACAAAAATTGCCTACATTATTTCTCTTCTCAGTGGCTCAGCCCTTGATTGGGCATCACCGTTATGGGAGAGGTCCGACACCCTGCTATCTTCTTACACTGCATTCGTTTCAACATTCAGGCGCATCTTCGACGAGCCAGGCCGGGTAACTTCAGCTTCGTCTGAGATTCTCCGTTTACGCCAGGGATCACGTACTGTAGGACAATATCTTATACAGTTCCAGATCCTGGCATCCGAACTGGCATGGAACGACGAGGCCCTGTATGCTGCATTCTGGCATGGTTTATCCGAGCGTATTAAAGATGAGTTAGCTACCAGAGACTTACCCTCCAAGTTAGATGAGCTAATCTCACTTTGTACGAAAGTTGACTTACGTTTCAGAGAGAGAGCAACTGAGCGTGGAAGATCATCTGCTCCAAAATCTTCTGCTCCTCCTCCTCGCCAACTGTCACCAACTAAAGATGAACCCATGCAAATTGGCCGTTCCCATTTAACTCCTGCTGAGCGCCGAAGACGTCTCTCCGAGTTTCTCTGTCTGTATTGTGCAGCTCCGTCTCACACCATTAATGCCTGTCCCAAACGTCCGGGAAACTCCAAATCCTAGCTCGCCAAGGAGAGGGCCGGCTAGGAGTAATGATCTCCTCTCCATCTCCTCAAGATTGTAACCTCCCAGTCTCGCTTCAAGTTGCTCAACGTTATCAGAACGTCATTGCCCTCCTGGATTCCGGAGCAGCTGGGAACTTTATTACCGAAGCCTATGTTAAACGGTGGTCCCTACCCACCGAGAGACTTCCTTCGTCCTTTTCCTTAACTGCTGTGGATGGCAGTAAAATTTTTGATACAGTTATTTCTCTAAGGACTCTACCAGTTCGTCTGAGAGTGGGAGTTCTTCATTCCGAACTTATTTCACTTTTAGTGATTCCAAGAGCCACACATCCTGTGGTCCTGGGCCTTCCATGGCTCCGTCTTCACAATCCTACAATTGATTGGACGACTACGCAAATCCTGGCATGGGGTTCCTCCTGTACTAAGACATGTTTGTTTAAAGTGTTGCCTGTCTGTTCTTCCTCCCCCAGGTCGTCTGATGTTCCACCTCCTCCATATCAAGATTTCACGGATGTGTTCAGTAAAGCTTCTGCTGATATCCTTCCTCCTCATAGAGAATGGGACTGCCCGATTGATCTCGTTCCAGGGAAGGTTCCACCTCGAGGCCGAACTTATCCGTTGTCTCTCCCCGAGACGCATTCTATGGAGGAATACATTAAAGAGAACCTAGCAAAGGGGTTCATTCGACCTTCTTCTTCTCCAGCCGGCGCAGGCTTCTTTTTTGTAAAGAAGAAAGATGGTGGTCTGCGGCCGTGCATCGACTACAGAGGTTTGAACGATATTACCATCAAGAACCGCTATCCTTTACCCCTGATTACTGAGCTCTTTGACAGAGTTAGCGGAGCTACCATCTTTACAAAGCTGGACCTGAGAGGTGCATACAATCTCATCCGGATCCGTGAGGGTGACGAGTGGAAGACCGCATTTAACACCCGTGACGGACATTATGAGTACCTCGTCATGCCCTTCGGATTGAGCAATGCACCAGCTGTCTTCCAGCATTTCGTCAATGAGATCTTCAGAGACATTCTATACCGTCATGTCGTGGTCTATCTAGATGATATCCTCATTTTTGCCAACGATTTAGAGGAACATCGTTTCTGGGTAAAGGAGGTTCTGTCCCGTCTCCGTGTCAATCATCTCTACTGCAAATTAGAGAAATGCGTCTTTGAAGTCAAGTCCATTCCGTTTCTAGGGTACATTGTGTCCGGTTCCGGACTAGAGATGGATCCTGAGAAACTACAAGCAATCCAGAATTGGCCGGTACCCTTAACCCTCAAAGGGGTCCAGAGGTTCTTAGGGTTCGCCAATTATTACCGAAAGTTTATACGAGACTTTTCCACCATTGTGGCGCCTATTACTGCTTTCACCAAGAAGGGTGCTAACCCGTCCAAGTGGTCTGAAGAAGCCATGCAAGCTTTTCATCTTTTAAAACAGAGGTTCATCTCTGCACCTGTTCTGAAACAGCCTGACATCGACTCTCCTTTCATCTTAGAGGTGGATGCCTCCTCCGTTGGAGTAAGAGCGGTGTTATCTCAGAGGGCTAAAGATGGTCATTTACATCCTTGCAGTTTCTTCTCACGGAAGTTCTCCCCAGCGGAGCGCAACTATGCCATTGGCGACCAGGAGTTGCTAGCCATCAAGCTCGCTCTAGAGGAGTGGAGATATCTGTTGGAGGGAGCTTCTCATTCAATCACCATCCTTACAGACCACAAGAACCTTCTATATCTAAAAGGCGCACAATGTCTCAACCCTCGTCAGGCCAGATGGGCACTTTTCTTTTCCAGGTTCGACTTTAAACTCCAGTTCTGTCCGGGCTCTCAGAATCGCAAGGCCGATGCCCTTTCCCGCTCATGGGAGCAAGAAAATGAGTCAGAGTCTTCAGACAAGCATCCTATTATAAATCCGTTGGCATTCTCCACGGTAGGGATGGACTCTACGCCCCCATCAGGGAAAAGTTTTGTGAAGCCGACACTAAGGAAGAAGCTCATGCATTGGGCCCATGCTTCCCGTTTTGCCGGACATACAGGTATCCAAAAAACCCTGGAGTTTATCTCTAGGTCCTATTGGTGGCCAACTCTGAAAAAGGACGTTTTGGAGTTTATTGCATCTTGCCCAAAGTGTGCTCAACATAAAGTATCCTGCCAGTCGCCTGCGGGGCAACTGGTTCCACTATCTGTTCCCCGTCGACCATGGACCCATTTGTCGATGGATTTTATTACAGATTTGCCCATGTGCAACAAGTTCAATACCATCTGGGTGGTAGTTGACCGGTTCACCAAGATGGCACACTTCATTCCTCTCACCGGTCTTCCGTCAGCTTCCAAGTTGGCTCAAGTATTCATACAAGAGATCTTCCGACTCCACGGTCTTCCAGAAGAAATTATCTCAGATCGAGGAGTTCAATTCACAGCCAAATTCTGGCGAAGTTTATGTCAAGTCCTCCAAGTCAAGTTAAAGTTTTCCACGGCTTACCATCCTCAGACCAATGGTCAAACTGAGAGGGTGAATCAGGACTTTGAGGCCTTCCTCCGCATCTATGTGTCCTCCTCTCAAGATGACTGGGTTCAATTACTTCCCTGGGCCGAGTTCTGTCATAACAACCAGTATCATTCTTCATCTTCTTCAACACCATTCTTCACCAACTTTGGATTCCACCCTAAAGTCCCTGAGTTCCAACCGCTTCCAGCAACTTCTGTTCCCGCAGTGGATATCACCTTGCATCAGTTTGCCAATATCTGGAAGAGCGTACGATCAGCTCTGCTCAAGGCATCGTTCAGGTACAAGAAGTTTGCGGATAAGAAGCGTCGAGCAGTTCCTGCTCTCAAGGTGGGTGATCGGGTATGGTTATCCACGAAGAATTTGAGGTTAAGAGTTCCCAGTATGAAGTTTGCACCTCGCTACATCGGTCCTTTTAAAATTGATCAAGTCATCAATCCTGTTGCTTACAGACTCCAGTTACCTCCCTTCTTAAAAATACCCAGGACATTCCATGTTTCCCTGTTGAAACCGCTAATCTTGAATCGGTTTCATTCCTCACTTCCACCAACTCCGAAAGTCCAAACTCAACGAGGCGTTGAGTATGAAGTGGCCAAGATCCTGGACTCACGTCACCGCTACGGTCAACTTCAGTATCTCATTGACTGGAAGGGCTATGGTCCTGAAGAACGCTCTTGGACCAATGCCTCTGACGTCCATGCTCCTGCCTTGGTCCGAAATTTCCACGCAAAGTTTCCTTTAAAGCCTAAGAAGTGTCCTGGGGCCACTCCTAAAGGGGGGGGGGTGCTGTCACGATCCGGGTATCTGGACGCCATTACTTACCCTTCAGATGCCTCCTAAGGCGGGCTCAGCGTTCCAGGACCGGATCCCGCTGTTCCTGAGTTTCCACATGCAGAGTGTCAGAGTGGTGTTTTCATCAGCCGCGGCCTCCGCTGTGCCCGCGTGGTTAAATGTGCATCTATCAGCCTGGCGTCTCCTGTCTCCGGTGGCCGGCGCCGCCATTACTGTTTCCCAGACCACATGGATTACAAACCAAACTTCCCTCCAAGTGTCTGCATGGGCGCAGCCATCTTGGATTCTGTCATCTGATCATTTCCACCAATCTGCTGTCTGTATTGTTGATTTGCATAATTGCCTAGCCAACCCCTTCCTTGCTGCAGGTATAAGTAAGCTGTGCCTGAGCAAGGAAGACGTCAGTGCTTTGGTTGTCAAACCTAGTTCCTGTTTGTCTCTCTCCTGTGATTGTCTTCCAGGTTCCAGCTCCTGTCTCAAGACTTCCACCATAGAGACCCGCACCAGCATTCCACCTGCGGTGTAGCCTGACTCTCCAATCCATTGTGGATTCATCTGTTTCCAGCTACAACATTACCTGCTTCCAGCTCAGCTTCCAGCAGAGTACAGCTTCCCTTAAAGGGCCGGTGTCCTTTCTACACTTTACCACTCTCCACCGGTATTATTATTTCTCCGCTCTCAAGTTCTACATTTCAGTTCATATTTCATCGCTCCCAAGTTCATTTATTATTTAACTGGTTCCAGCCAGTATCCACTCCGTGCTAACAACAGTCTGGTTCCAGCCAGTATCCACAGCAGCTGTTTTACCTTCAGCAACCCAGCTTTTCCTGGAACACCAGCTGGCACAATCCTGGGTTATCTCCATTGCTACAGTCGGGCCTGGTAAGGACTTTCCATCTAGAAGATCATAAGAACTATCTCATACTACCAGTGCCCTGTGGCTCCTGCCATCCTGTAGTACTCAGGAACTGTATTTATTCTTTGCTGACTTTTACGTTTTCTTTTACTGCTGCTGTGTTGCGGAGTTGTCACAATAAACATCATTGACTTTTATCCAAGTTGTCGTGGTCACGCCTTCGGGCAGTTATTATTCATGTTACTTACATGTCCAGGGGTCTGATACAACCTCCCAGGTTCCGGTACATCTCAGCCCCTACAACTGAGGCTGCCTCCCGTCAGCTCAGGCCCTCAGTTGTGACACTGCTAAGAGAGGTCTAATCGCAATATTGCGAATCCATCGGTCGCAATTTTGATTAACTAAGATTCACTCCCAGTAGGCGGCGGCTTAGCGTGTGCAAAGCTGCTAAAAGCAGCTTGCGAGCGATCAACTCGGAATGACCACCATTGTGCCTTATTCAGGTCGCATTGCATTACCGCATTCTCTCACGTTTTCTCATTCTGCACGTTTACGCCTGGGAGAATGTGATCGCATCTAATTGATGCGAACACCTCTGTCTGACTGACAGGAAGAGGCATTTGCTGGGAGGAACGGAGCTGCGAAGCAGCATTGCGGGGGGTGTTGACTCTGCATTGGGCATGCTTGTCGTCGGAAATGGGGGCTGGTATGGAGTGGCCGCGTGATGTCACACACAGCCGCTGAGTCCTGAAAAATGGCGGCGCCGGACCTGCCTTAGTAGCCTGTCTGTGGAGGCAGGGGGGCTTTCACAAATCAGCAATTGTATTGCTGCCGGGTATTTACATACACAGTGACAAATGTTTCCCACAATACAAATAATTCTAACATTTTAAAGAAAAATATCATATGCTGGACATTTCAGTCACGACAAGTGTTTCGCGTTATACTGTATGGCATATGCACCCTAGGTGTATGAGGACAAATCTGTACAATAGGGGTCATTCAGAGTCCTTAGCAGTTTCTGCTAAATTAGCAAAAACTGCTAAGCATAAATCACCTGATATGGGCCGCTCAGCACAGGGAACAAATGGAGCCACCCCATGACGTGATCGCAATTCAATTGCAATCGCATCACAGTATCCAGAATTAGAGGTTGACCCTTGACCCCAGACGCACTGCCGCCATGTTTCCGATTGCAGGAAATGCAGGCAACATCATCAGTCCACCCCAAAAATGCCCAAGACATGCCTGCGGTTCCTGCTCCACTCTCCCCCAACGCCGCATCGCCACCCATGAAATCCCACCGCCTGATAATCATAAATCACCCATGACTTTATTCCGACGAACTTAACCTTTATAACTAGCTAGCTTATCACTAATAAATAAACACACGGACACCAACTGCTAGATTTAAAAGGTCAAACAGATATTTATTGTTTGGTGACCTGTCGTTTAAACTAAGAATATTGAAGGATGGCAAGAAAAAGGCGCTACCAACTCACCAGCACCAGTCAACTAAATAAACCATAAAATAGGAGGGGCCTCACAACCGCCTCCTTAACATAACCTGCACTGCGCAGGCTCACCCCCCTTACTTTAGCAGAGCCGTGGATGAACCCGCACGGGAACATCCGTAGTCCACCCGCAAGGGGAGGGCATACTCGCTGTTCATTCAAAAGGGGGTGCCCCACAGTGACCACTTATGTAACTATTTGACCGCTGGCTGGTAGCGACTTTCCGCCCATCTGGCTATCAAAGCCTGCTGAGAAATGGAATTAGAGGCCCGAAAAGCGAGCCTCAAGCAACCTTATAGGGAGGGTGGGAGGGCATCCAAGAAAAACTGGCAAAAGGAAGATGGCTGCCAAAACCCTGAACTATATACCCCTGTGCATACTCCTCCTACCTATCCCTAATAGGCACCCATCTGTCACCTGACCACCACTGTCAATCACTAAGGCTAGCCCTGCCTATCCTCAACACATGTCAGAAAAATTCAGGGAGTTTATGTGGCTTCGAGCCTATGCGGATCTCTGCCTGCTTAAATCACCCATGACTTTATTCCGACGAACTAAACCTTTATAACTAGCTAGCTTATCACTAAGAAATAAACACACGGACACCAACTGCTAGATTTAAAAGGTCAAACAGATATTTATTGTTTGGTGACCTGTCGTTTAAACTAAGAATATTGTAGGATGGCAAGAAAAAGGCGCTACCAACTCACCAGCACCAGTCAACTATAATAAACCATAAAATAGGAGGGGCCTCACAACCGCCTCCTTAACATAACCTGCACTGCGCAGGCTCACCCCCCTTACTTTAGCAGAGCCGTGGACGAACCCGCACGGGAACATCCGTATACTCGCTGTTCATTCAAAAGGGGGTGCCCCACAGTGACCACTTATGTAACTATTTGACCGCTGGCTGGTAGCGACTTTCCGCCACAACAAGGATTTTAACAAAAAAACGCAGACCGCCATCCACCAACAACAGGAGAAGAGATTCAACCGGACAGTACTCTAAAAATACTGTCCAAGAACACACCAATACCCGCAGGGGAAAGGTGAATACCATCTTCCCTATAAAACTGCACATTGTGCAGCACCAAGAGCGGATGCCTAACCACTAAACCTCCTATCGCCTGCACGAATACTGACACTGCGGAATTAACTTTCTTCCTAGCTTTTTCTATAGCGGAGAAGCGAATGGCACCCCGCCAATGGAAACGAGGCACTATGTCGGACCACACCACTATCACCCGTGGCCAAGATGCCCGCTACGCTACTAAGTCCGCTTTGATACTCAAGATGAGATCAATGCCTTTGACCCTCCCCATATCATTCCCCCCGAGGTGAATGATAACCCAGCCGGGCCGCCCCCACCTCCGCTCATGGCAAAACAGCAAGCGAAGTAAACCCATCCAACGTAAACCTCTAACTCCTAACCATCTAACTACCTTGTCCCCAAATAATTCGCCCGTTCGTCCTGCCATTGGATGCCTCTCCGCCCAAAAAATAAAAGAATGGCCAATGAGCCAAATCTGATCCGATATGTCCAAAGTAGCTGCAAAAAGAAAATTCCTTACCGTCAGACATTATAAAGATCAAAAACAAATTAACTTAAACATGCAAGTAAGAACCCGAGTGAAGGAGAAAACTCAAAAAACCTCCCGTGAACCGTGTGTGAATGCCAATTGTAATTGGGTCCCCTCGGAGGAAAATTTAAAAATTCACTTCACACCCTCCATTTCTGAACGCTAGCCGTTAAAAAACCGACGAGTAAAACACGTTTCCGGGTTCGCGCAACAGGCGCAATAACAACAATACTTAACAGATCCTTATACTAGGCACAAGCCTAGCCAACTGAATACCGGTTGCCCAAACCCAAACGGTATCCCACCCGCAGGGGCAAGACCCACTCACCGGGGAGGGCCTTAGTCAACGATACTCCACAGGAAGGGCGGCACCAATAGACCCCCAACCTCCGCATCAGGTACCAGCTCCCTAAACTTGTCGAACTCAAAACGCGACAGTGCGTCAGCAATTCTGTTGTCAACCCCTGGGACATGCGCAGCCGTGAAATGAATGTTATGCCTCAAGCACTTGAGCACAAGATAACGCAACAAGCGCAGAGCCTCAGGAGACGACGAGCGCTAGTTATTAACGGCGTGCACGACGCCCAGATTGTCGCAGCGAAATACAATACTCCGATCCGACAAGCTGGGTGCCCTCAACTCAACCGCCACTATCAAGGGGAATAACTCCAGCAGGAGCAAGTTCTTTGTAAACCCTCGGGTCAACCATGCTGTGGGCCAAGGCGCGGCACACCACTGTGTTCTGAAAAAATCCCCAAAGCCCGAACCACCAGCGGCATCTGTGAAAAGTTGTAACGCAGCGTTGGAACAGCGTTTAGCTGGCCACAACACCTCCCGGTTAAAAGAAACCAAGAAAGTGGACCAGGTTCTCAAGTCCTCCCTGACCTCGCGCAAAATGTAAACCGTATGGTGAGGTTTCCGTACCCCCGCCATGGATCTCTCAAGTTTACGGCAGAAAACCCGGCCCATGGGTATGATCCTGCACGCAAAATTAAATGACCCGAGCAACGACTGAACCCGTTGTAGTCTGACGCTGCACGAGGGGTGGCACTGCTCTATGAGACCCAACAACTTGAGTACCTTATCGGCCGGAAGCCGACAACAGCCGGCTTCTGAATCGATTTCAATGCCTAAATAACTGAGGCACGCCGTGGGCCCCTCGGTCTTATCCGAGGCCACGGGAACGCCCAAGCGACCGAATAAACTCTGAGCTAAACCCAGTACATCCCCGCACACCGACCCCTCCCTTGGACCCACAAAGAGAAAATCGTCTAGGTAGTGGGCGACCCCTGGGCCGGAGGCCGACACTATGCACCAATGCAAAAATGAGCTGAATTTCTCAAAATAGGCACAAGAAATGGAACACCCCATGGGCAAGCACCTGTCTACATAATAATACCCACCCCCTAACCTGAAACCAAGGAAACGCAGGGAGTCGGGGTGGATGGGCAGGAGGCGGAAAGCGGACTCAATGTCCAGCTTTGCCATGAGGGCGCCGGGACCCGCCCTTTGGACTAACCGCAGGGCCTCATCAAACGACTGATATCGCACCCTGCAAGCTTCCTCCAGGATGGAGTCGTTGACCGAGCCGCCACGGGGGTGTGACAAATGCTGGATGAGGCGGAATTTACCCTGAGCTTTCTTGGGGACCACCCCTAATGGTGAAATGCACAGCCGGGGCAGTGGGGGGGATGGGAAAGGGCCGCACATGCGCCCCAAATCGATTTCCGCCCGAACCTTACGGGCGACTACAGAGGGGAAATCGCGTGTGGATTTTAAATTGCGCCTGGAGACCACGAGGACCGAATCCGGGATGGGAAGCCTGAAACCGCTACGAAAACCTTCCAACAAAAACAACCCCGAAGTGACGTCGGGGTAACTGCCCAACCATTTAGCCAATTCGGGGACAATGATGGGGGAAAACGCCTTACTTTCCACTTCCGGGCCCCTCGTCCGCATCAGAGGGCCTGGACCAGTGGTTTTACCCCATGCGACAGAAGTGTACGGCACAAACACCTGGCCCATCTAGGAGTGGCACTGCATTGACAGACAGGATGGCAGATTTTAAAAAAAGGCCCCAAACAGCATATCATGCAAAGAAGAAAAAGTGGTGCAATGAGGTAGCTGGATGACTTTGCTAAGCAACACAAGTGGGCGGCACAAACACCTGGCCCATCTAGGAGTGGCACTGCAGTGTCAGACAGGAAGGCAGATTTAAAAAATAGACCCCAAACAGCACATCAAGGAAAGAAAAAAAAGAGGTGCACCGAGGTCATTGGGTGACTAATCTAAGTGACACAAGTGTGCAACACAAACACTTGGCCCATCTAGGAGTTGCACTGCAGTGGCAGACGGGATGGCAGATTTAGAAAATAGGCCCCAAAGAGCACATAATGCAAAGAAAAAAAAGAGGTGCACCGAGGTCGCTTGGTGACTAAGCTAAGCGATACAAGTGTGCAACACAAACACTTGACCCATCTAGGTGTAGCACTGCAGTTGCAGACATGATGGCAGATATAAAAAATAGGCCCCAAACAGCACATAATGCAAAGAAGAAAAAGAAGTGCATTGAGGTCACTGGATGACTTTGCTATGCGACACAAGTGTGAAACCTGGCCCATCTAGGAGTGGTACAAAGTGGCTGAATGTCGAAAAAGTGGCCCCCAATTTTTCGGGTCACCGAGAACATATCCTGCATGCAAGTGACACAGATGGGGTACATAGAGAACATGGAACAGAGGGTTAGGATAAGATTTGGCTGGGTTTGGTGAAGAAGTGGACCCCCAGAAGGCACAAGTCAATAGTTAACATTGCAACATTTTACTGGGCTATGCAGGAGAAAATTAAAAATAGGGGAAAAAAAAAAAAAAAGAAATCGATAACTTCTACTGCTTTCAAAAAGGTCAATGGAAGCTGAAATAATGGACAACTACCTCATGGAAGCCAGATACAGTGTACCAAACAGTACTTAGCAGAGTTAGGAATGAGTGCTTATGAAATACAGTAGAAAATGTTTATAATATTTCAGAAACTGCATGGCTGGTCTCTTGCACTCTTTTGCTCTAATACACCACCTGCTTTAGGATTTATATTCAAAAACATTATGTCTCCATAATCCCAAAAACGTCAGTCTTCTTGGAAAGTGATTTGTTCCTTTGTAAGGGAAAGAGAACAAACGTTCTCAAACAACGGTTTCTCAATTTCTTTTTACTCTGGGAAGGGATTGTGGATTCGCAGGAAGCAGCGACTTTCTACAAATGTTTACGAATAATTCCAGTGATTTTGTCATTTTCTTCCAGTGATTTGGACCAATAATACCATTGATTAGAATGAATAATTCCAGTGATTTTGTCAGTTTCTTCCAGTGATTTGGACCAATAATACCATTGATTAGAACAAACAATTCCAGTAATTTTGTCATTTTCTTCAAGTGATTTATACCAATAATACCATTGATTAGAACGAATAATTCCTGTGATATTGAGGTGTTTATGTCGCTTAGCTTAGCCGTCCAGCTACCACAGTGCACCTCTTTTTCTCTTTTCTTTGCATCATGTGCTGTTTGGGGCCAATGTTTTTAAGTGCCATCCTGCAGTGCCACTCCTAGATGGGCCAGGTGTCTGTGCCGCCCTCTTGGGTCGCTTTGCTTAGTCATCCAGCGACCTTGGTGTAAATTTTAGGACTGAAAATAGTATTGTGAGGTGTGAGGTGTGCAGAATAGACTGGAAATGAGTGGAAATTGTGGTTATTGAGGTTAATAATACTATAGGATCAAAATTACCCCCAAATTCTATGATTTAAGCTGTTTTTGAGGTTTGTTTTTTTTTAAAAAACACCCGAATCCAAAACACACCCGAATCCGACAAAAAAATTTCAGGGAGGTTTTGCCAAAACGCGTCCGAATCCAAAACACGGCCGCAGAACCAAATCCAAAACCAAAACACAAAACCCGAAAAATGTCCGGTGCCCATCTCTAGTATTAGTATTAGTGTATAAAAAAAAAAAAACTTTTACCACAATAGTTTGCAATATATTTTAAGTTCTAGAAATGGGATCAGTACAAAATCCCACCGGACAGGATCCCGACACTGGAATACCGACCGGCACAATCTCGACAAGGGGGCGAGCGCAATGCAGCCCCTTGCGGGCTCGCTGCACTCGCCATGCTGCGGGCACGGTGCCTCGCTACACTTGGCACACTGATTTATTCTCTCTCCATGGGTATCGTGGACACCCACAGAGGGAGAATATGTTGGGATTGTGCCGTTCGGGATTCCGGTGTCGGTATTCCGACTGTCGGTATTCCATCCGGCGGGATCTTAACCGCATCGCCTAGAATTACATTTTGAATTCACCCGTGGAGGGATCCGGTCTCTATATCAACAGTGTCTAGGTCGACAATGTTTGGGTCGACCACTATAGGTCAACAGTAACTAGGTCGACATGTTTTCTAGGTCGATATGTTCTAGGTCGACAGATCAACAGATCAACATGAGTTTTTATTTTATTTTATTTTTTTGAACTTTTTCATACGAACAACGCGGACTATGATTGGGAATAGTAACCTGTGCCTTGGTAGTGGAGCGAGGCTTCGCGCCCAAACCATGGTGAGTGAACCGAGCAATGCTAGGGGACACGGTGCACTAATTGGGGTTCCCGGTCACTGTACGGAGAAAACCACACCAAAAAAAACAGAAAAACTCATGTTGACTTTTTCACCTGTCGACCTAAATCATGTCGACCTAGAAATCCTGTAGACCTAGTTACTGTCGACCTATAGTGGTCGACCCAAACATTGTCGACCTAGACACTGTCAATCCTATGATCCACAGCCCCTGTGGACTGGTTGCCAGGAAGAGCCAAGGAGGTTTTCAGCAATGGGATTTTCGGCCATAGGCGGGATAATCCCACACAATATTATTTTTTAAATGTTCATAAAGGCTGTCTCCCTCTACCACATAGAGTACTGCTGGGAACATCATTACAGAGGAACCTTTTGAAGTTGTCTCCATGGCATAGGGCAATGGTTCCCAAACACGGGGGGTATTTACAGGTCGCATTGCACCACAATAACCCCGGTCTTGGTGCCAATGTGCACGCACTGGTCCAGTCCTGAGTGATGTGACCAGCCAATGCGATGTGATCGCAAGTCAGGCAAAGACAGAAAAGGTAAAACGGAGGCTTTTTTGGAGCAGTTGCGTGATGACACACGCACCCGCTCCAATGAGAAAAATGGCGGTTGACCACCAGTACACACAGCCTCGCCTGGTCATCCGCATTTGCTCCGAGCGCAATTAAATTGCGGTCATATCCGCTAGACAGGCCATATTGCATGCTGGGTGGCCTTGCCCTGTGATAGGCGGCCCCCAGCATGTAAAAGAAATTATTGCAGATACTGCTTTTTTAGCAGAATCTGCAATCCATACTGAATAACTCTCTCTGTCCTCGAGGACCCCCAACACGTCACGTTTTCCAGGTCACCCAGCAGGAGCACAGGTGTATTCATTACTCACTGACACATTTTAAAAGATCTATAGTTTGAGCTATTTATTTCACTTGTGAGTCTTTGAGGATATGTGGAAAATGTGAACTTTAGGGGGTATTTGAGGCCCAAGGGGCTTATTCAGCACAGATTGCCGTGGACAGTTTTTACATTGGAGTGGCTGCATGTGACATCACGCAGCCACCCCGAAAATGCTGCTGTCCCACCCTCGTTTTCTTCGTAACACTCCGTCACCGCCCCCGGACTGTCTCGCAAATGCCTCTGCCTGTCAATTAGGCAGAGACATTCGCAGCCAATGCGATCAGATCACATTTGGCAGGACTTGCGCATGCGCATTGGCACCAGGAATGTGGTTATTGCGGTTGCATCACTTAGCGATGCGACCTGAATAACCCCTAAGTTTGGGAACTACTGGCATAGAGTATTACCTTGCCTTGGCAATGACTGGTTATCACTTCCTCAGGGGAGGCAATGTTTGTGGTCCCCCTGCTTTAACTGGAATTAGCCCTAGATTATTTTTGCTTATGCTGAGTCCCATGTAGATCTGCGTTCATCTCTGCACATGCTGGGAGCTGCCCAGCAGAGGGCCAGGCCACCCAACATGTGTGAGGCCACCTCCTGATGCATCCACAATCTATTTGCAAACACATCAGATTTTTGGTTGATACCTGGCTGTGCTGTCAGGCGGTCAGCGGCCATTTTTATCTATCAGAGTGGCTGCATGTGACTTCAGAGTGGCTACATGTGACTTCCCCATGAAAACGGCCCTGGCCTGCTCCCATTTGCCCTGCCCCCAACAACATGTTGCCACCTTGAAAATGTCCACCGCTGTCAATCACATTGGGGATGCAAATGCTATGTATGTGTACATGCAGCAATCGGCAAACTGCGCTGTGGGCCGCATTATCGGCCGGGTCTGAGTGACCCCCGCTGTGCAATATTTTAGTAAATATCGCTCAGAAGGGGGAAAATTAGTGAAATCGACTAAAATAATGCAGTGTATATGCACTTTTACAGCATGGGATCCTCTTTCTGAAATCAAAACAGTGTGATATTTATTTATTACCAGTTATTTATATAGCGCACACATATTCCGCAGCGCTTTACAGAGAATATTCGGCCATTCACATCAGTCCTTTTCCCCAGTGGATCTTACAATTTTTTTTCCTGACCACATGTATATACACTAGTGATGAGCGGGTTCGGTTCCTCAGAAACTGAACGCCCCCGAACTTCGCCCATTTTACACGGGTCCGAGGCATACTCGGATTCTCCCGTATGGCTCAGTTAACCCGAGCGCGCCCGAACGTCATCATCCCGCTGTCGGATTCTCGCGAGACTCGGATTCTATATAAGCAGCAGCGCGTCGCCGCCATTTTCACTCGTGCATTGGAAATGTTAGGGAGAGGACGTGGCTGGCGTCCTCTCCGTTTATTGTTGAACTTGATTGATTGTGCTTTATTGCTTAATTGTGGGGAGGACTGGGGAGCAGCTGTATAATATAGGAGGAGTACAGTGCAGAGTTTTGCTGATCAGTGACCACCAGTTTTATCCGTTCTCTGCCTGAAAAAAATGCTCCTTTATCTGTGCTCAGTGTGCTGCATATATCTGTGCTCACACTGCTTAATTGTGGGGACTGGGGACCACCAGTATTATATAGGAGGAGTACAGTGCAGAGTTTTGCTGACAGTGACCACCAGTATACGTTGTCTGCCTGAAAAACACTCCATATCTGTGCTCAGTGTGCTGCATATATCTGTGCTCACACTGCTTTATTGTGGGCACTGGGGACCACCAGTATATTATATAGGAGGAGTACAGTGCAGAGTTTTGCTGACCAGTGACCACCAGTATACATTGTCTGCCTGAAAAACACTCCATATCTGTGCTGCATTGTAGTATATAGTAGGAGTACAGTGCATAATTTTGCTGACCACCAGTATATAATATATAGGAGTACGTACAGAAGGCCACTGCTCTACCTACCTCTGTGTCGTCAAATATACTATCCATCCATACCTGTGGTGCATTTCAGTTTTGCACAGTTTGCTGACCACCAGTATATAATATATATAGCAGTACGGTACAGTAGGCCACTGCTTTACCTACCTCTGTGTCGTCAAGTATACTATCCATCCATACCTGTGGTGCATTTCAGTTTTGAACAGTTTGCTGACCACCAGTATATAATATATATAGCAGTACGGTATAGTAGGCCACTGCTGTACCTACCTCTGTGTCGTCAAGTATACTATCCATCCATACCTGTGGTGCATTTCAGTTTTGCAGAGTTTGCTGACCACCAGTATATAATATATATAGCAGTACGGTACAGTAGGCCACTGCTGTACCTACCTCTGTGTCGTCAAGTATACTATCCATCTATACCTGTGGTACATTTCAGTTTTGCACAGTTTGCTGACCACCAGTATATAATATATAGTATTACGGTACAGCAGGCCACTGCTGTACCTACCTCTGTGTCGTCAAGTATACTATCCATCCATACCTGTGGAGCATTTCATTTTTGCACAGTTTGCTGACCACCAGTATATAATATATAGCAGTACGGTACAGTAGCCCACTGCTCTACCGACCTCTGTGTCGTCAATTATACTATCCATCCATACCTGTGGTGCATTTCAGTTGTGCGCAGTATATATAGTAGTAGGCCATTGCTATTGATACTGGCATATAATTCTACACATTAAAAAATGGAGAACAAAAATGTGGAGGTTAAAATAGGGAAAGATCAAGATCCACTACCACCTCGTGCTGAAGCTGCTGCCACTAGTCATGGCCGAGACAATGAAATGCCATCAACGTTGTCTGCCAAGGCCGATGCCCAATGTCATAGTAGACAGCATGTAAAATCCAAAAAACAAAAGTTCAGTAAAATGACCCAAAAAAAAAAATTGAAAGTGTCTGATGAGAAGCGTAAACTTGCCAATATGCCATTTACGACACGGAGTGGCAAGGAACCGCTGTGGCCCTGGCCTATGTTCATGGCTAGTGGTTCAGAATCACATGAGGATGGAAGCACTCATCCTCTCGCTAGAAAAATGAAAAGACTTAAGCTGGCAAATGCACAGCAAAGAACTGTGCGTTTTTCTAAATCACAAATCCCCAAGGAGAGTCCAATTGTGTAGGCCACTTGGGTCGCTTAGCTTAGTAACACAGCGACCTTGGTGCGCCTCTCTTTTTCTTTGCATCATGTGCTGTTTGGGGACAATTTTTTGAAGTGCCATCCTGCCTGACACTGCAGTGCCACTCCTAGATGGCGCAGGTGTTTGTGTAGGCCACGTGGGTCGCTTAGCTTAGTCACACAGCGACCTTGGTGCGCCTCTTTTTTTCTTTGCATCATGTGCTGTTTGGGGACAATTTTGTTGAAGTGCCATCCTGCCTGACACTGCAGTGCCACTCCTAGATGGGCCAGGTGTTTGTGTCGGCCACTTGTGTCGCTTAGCTTAGTCACACAGTGACCTTGGTGCGTCTCTTTTTTTCTTTACATCATGTGCTGTTTGGGTTTCAAAGAACAACCAAATCAGGACACCTGTCCCTATCGGATATTCAACCGGCGCTAATTAAAAAAAGAATTAATTAATTGTGTAACAACAGCAGCTGAGTACGGCAACTAGCTAGGTTGCCAACTTTATAGAACAGAAAAAGAGTTTTTGTGTACTCAGCGCTAATTGTGTACTGTAAAAAATTATTATTTAAACCTAAAATATAAATAGAAATACAACTAAAGTGTGCGGTCTGTCATATCGAATGATTGACTCAGTAAACTGTATGAATAAATATCAATAAGTTCTTTATCAAATAGTTGTTAAAAATAACATTACAAACGACACAAGCAGCATTCACTTAATAACAATTACTCAGTTGTTTTACCGATTATTATGGCAAACAATATAATGAGGTTTCTTAGTTATAATACTGTATAAAATACAATTGCACTGGCGTCCCAGTGTTTAGTAAAAATAGTCCCGCAAGAATTTATCACAGTCTTATTGGAGGTGGACTTCAGATGTGTAGGAACATATAATTACCCGTGTGCTGATTCCGTTTGTTGGGCACGGCTGCACTCCAAATAATTGGAGGCTTTTTGATGTTCTTTGGATATAACTTTACAGGCTCGCTTACTCGTCACGGATGTTTAGACCCCTCTGCGGAGGTCAGCAGCATTCAATCAGTGCGGGTAAGCAGATTACCGGACATCAGCGGCACAGCACTGCGGAGATCAGCAGCATTCAATCGGTGCGGGTAAGCAAAGTACCGGACATCAGCGGCACAGCACGGAGATCGATGTCTGTGTTCCTGGTGAAAAGCCGCCGGCTGCAGCGCCTGGCGTCTGGCAGATCGTAGAGTATTGTAGTATAGAAAGCCGTTAGCCGGATCAGACAACGGGTAATACCGAACAGCTGGAGTGTGAAAAGTGGGCGTCAACGCGTTTCATCTCCTTGGTAACCGGAGACTTCCTCAGGACAGCTTTTCACCAGGAACACAGACATCGATCTCCGTGCTGTGCCGCTGATGTCCGGTACTTTGCTTACCCGCACCGATTGAATGCTGCTGATCTCCGCAGTGCTGTGCCGCTGATGTCCGGTAATCTGCTTACCCGCACTGATTGAATGCTGCTGACCTCCGCAGAGGGGTCTAAACATCCGTGACGAGTAAGCGAGCCTGTGAAGTTATATCCAAAGAACATCAAAAAGCCTCCAATTATTTGGAGTGCAGCCGTGCCCAACAAACGGAATCAGCACACGGGTAATTATATGTTCCTACACATCTGAAGTCCACCTCCAATAAGACTGTGATAAATTCTTGCGGGACTATTTTTACTAAACACTGGGATGCCAGTGCAATTGTATTTTATACAGTATTATAACTAAGAAACCTCATTATATTGTTTGCCATAATAATCGGTAAAACAACTGAGTAATTGTTATTAAGTGAATGCTGCTTGTGTCGTTTGTAATGTTATTTTTAACAACTATTTGATAAAGAACTTATTGATATTTATTCATACAGTTTACTGAGTCAATCATTCGATATGACAGACCGCACACTTTAGTTGTATTTCTATTTATATTTTAGGTTTAAATAATAATTTTTTACAGTACACAATTAGCGCTGAGTACACAAAAACTCTTTTTATGTGCTGTTTGGGGACAATTTTTTTGAAGTGCCATCCTGCCTGACACTGCAGTGCCACTCCTAGATGGGCCAGGTGTTTGTGTCGGCCACTTGGGTCACTTAGCTTAGCCATCCAGCGACCTCTGTGAAAATTTTAGGACTAAAAATAATATTGTGAGGTGTGAGGTGTTCAGAATAGACTTAAAATGAGTGGAAATTATGGTTATTGAGGTTAATAATACTATGGGATCAAAATGACCCCCAAATTCTATGATTTAAGCTGTTTTTGAGGGTTTTTTGTAAAGAAAAACGAATCCAAAACACACCCGAATCCGATAAAAAAATTTCAGGGAGGTTTTGCCAAAACGCGTCCGAATCCAAAACACGGCCGCGGAACCGAATCCAATACCAAAACACAAAACCCGAAAAATGTCCGGGGCGCAACACTAATATACACACACATTCACACTAGGGTTCATTTTGTTGGGATCCAATTAACCTATTAGTATATTTTTGGATTGTGGGAGGAAACCCACACAAGTACGAGGAGAATATACAAACTCCACACAGTTAGGGCCATGGTGGGAATCAAACCCATGTCCTCAGTGCTGTGAGGCAGTAATGCTAACCATTACACCATCTGTACTGACAGCTGGGGCTGGATCCCTCAAATGTAGGGGAACAAAAACACATGGAGCCTTCCTGCAAAAGTCATAACCAGCACCAAGCTCAGCAAGATGAGTTGTCACAATATAACCAAGAGATCCATAGAGTACAGACAGTGGCGGATCCAGGGGGGGGGGCACTCGGGCCCGTGCCCCCCCTGTCGTTTGTGGCCTCCACCCCGTTCCGTCCCCCCGCGGCATCAGCGGTAGCCGAAGGCAGGAGCTCAGTACTGAGCTCTGGCTTCCGGCGCTGTCACTGCGCCGTGCACTATGGGTGAGACATCAGTCATGAGGAGAGGACGCCAGCCAGGAGGAGGACTGCAGCGGCGCGGGAACGGGGCTCGGTAAGTATTATGTTTTTTTCTTACTTAATGTAGCGGGCGCATCTACTGGGAGAAAACTACGGGGGACATTACTACTGGGGGGGCATCAACAAGGGGCATTACTACTGGGGGGGCATTACTACTGGGGGCATTATAACTGGGGGCATCTACTGGGGACATCACTACTGGGGGGTCATCTATTGGGGGCAGCTACTGGGGGCATTATTACTGGGGGGCACCTACAGGGGCATTACTACTGGGGAGTCATCTATTGGGAGCACCTAATGGGGGACATTTTTACTGGGGGACATCTACTGGGGGCATTATTACTGAGGTGCATCTAATTGGGGCATTACTACTGGGGGGCATCTACTGGGGTCATTACTACTGGGGGGTCATCTATTGGGGGCAAAGTCCTAGGGGGCATTACTACTGGGGGCAAACTACTGGAGGACATTATTACTGGGGGATATCTACTGGGGGCAAACTGCTGGGGGACATTATTACAGGGAGGCATATACTGGGGGCAAACTACTGGGGGACATTATTACTGGGGGGCACCTACTGGGGGCAAACTGCTGGGGGACATTATTACTGGGGGCATCTACTGGGGGCAAACTACTGGGGACATTATTACTGGTGTCAAACTACTGGGGGACATTATTACTGGGGGCCAACTACAAAGGTGCTAACTACTGGGGGCATACTACAGGAGTGCATTACTACTGGCGGCTTAACTACAGGGGCATTACTACTTGGGGGCTAAACTACAGGGGCATTACTACTTGGGGGCTAAACTACAGGGGCATTACTACTTGGGGGCTAAACTACAGGGGCATTACTACTTGGGGCTAAACTACAAGGGCATTACTACTTGGGGGCAAAACTACAGGGGCATTACTACTTGGGGGCTAAATTACAGGGGGCCAAACTACTGGGGGCATAACTACAGGGGCCAAACTACTAGGGGATAACTACAGTGGCCAAACTACTGGGGGCATTACTACTGGAGGCTAAACTATAAGGGGGGCATAACTACAGGGGCTAAAGTACAATGGGGCAAACTACAGGGGGGCATTACTACTGGTGGCTAAATTAGTGGGGGCATTACCACTGGGAGGCTAAACTAAAGGGGGGAGGTAAACTACTGGGGTCATAACTGCAGGGGCATTACCACTGGGGGCATAATGACTGGGGGCATTACTACAGGCAACATTGCTATTGGGGGCAATACGGGCATTGCATAAGGGACACCACTACTATGGGGTCTATATAAGGGGCACTACCAGTACAGTTGACATTGCATAATGAGGGCTACAACTGTGGGCATTGTATAAGAAGCGCCATCTCACATGCACCGAAGCCGCACGCAAATGTACTTGCCCCTTCCATGGTGCCCCCCCTATCATTTTCTTCTGGATCCGCCCGTGAGTACAGACCACCTAAAGCCGGCATGCCCAAACTGCGGCCCTCCAGCTGTTGAGAAACTACACATCCCAGCATGCCCTGACACAGCTTTAGCATTCTCTGACAGCAAAACTGTGTCAGGGCATGCTGGGATATGTAGTTTCACAACAGCTGGAGGGCCGCAGTTTGGACATGCCTGAACTAAAGATCCATTCATCAAAGGATTTTATCCCCTATGGGAAGATTAGTGAGCAGGCTTACTAATAAAGCCAATTCGTCCCTGTCTGAATATCATTTATCTATGAATAGAAATACTTTAATGGTCAGTGAAAAATATACAAAGCTGTCCCTAAGGTCAGATTGCCCCTACAGCTACTGTAGCAAGGTAAACATTGATTTTCAACAGGTCAGAATTATATTAATGACATTTGGATGAAATAAGTCAGTGTTTGGTAAAATTGATAGGTACTTGAAAGTGGTTCAGTAAACCAATTTTGAATAATTTTAAGTTGAAAATTAATGCAATTGGGTCAACAAATTCTACATTCTATGGTTCTATTCCAGAAAATGTAAATTGATAATTACTGAAGCACATACAGTATGAGCGAAGGGCATTATTCAGAGTTAAACGCAGCAGCTGCATTCACATACATTGGCCGCATTCTTAAGGTCTATGGAGTTGCAGCATTGGGGGGGGGGGGGTCAGGAAATGCAGGCATGTCATATTTTCTGGGCCGGCCGATGTCGAATGAAAACAAGGTGCCGGACCGCCTGCATATGTAGCAGGGACGTGCAGTCAGGGGAGGCAGTGCCTCCCCTGTCATTAATGACTACAATAATATAAAGATACTTATGACACATTTTTGTGTCATAAGTATATGCTTTATATTATTGTTATCATTTTTACAATGTAAAAATTGATTTAAAATAGTTTCGGGGGCACCGAGAGTGGTGACTCCCGCAGCCAATAATAAAAGATCGGAAGTGGGAGGTGGGGCCAAGAAATGGGCAGTAAAAAGCCCATTTAAAAAAGCGCTCTAAGCGGCACTAGCATGAGTGCCTCAGTGACAGGGGCGTGCTTTCAACCCATATGAAAGCACGCACCTGTCCCTGAGGTAGATATGATTGGGCACCAGATTCAGGGCGGATTGGTACGGCGGGACTCCGGGACAGTACACCCACGGGTCGGATGGGTCCACGACTAACCTCAGTGGCCATGTTACCACCATTCTTGGCTGATTCATATAAAGGAGCTGCCGCGATCAGAAATTCTGCTGCGCATGTGCAGAAACTCATTCACGTCGGGCTCGGTGATGCAGAAATGAAGTGTGTAGCAAATGACCAGCGGCAGCCAGGCATCTCACTTAGGTCAGGTATTGGGGCAGACCAGTCATTGCTATGCAGTGGCTGGCCCCTCCCCATTGACCAGTCAACCTACCACAAGCACGCAGTGGTCTGCACGGATCAAGCTCACCATTAGCAGAAGTGCGAACGAAAGTATCGCAGAGCGGCGGCAAACCTTTTTTGTGCAGTTTTAGAGTAGCTCAATACCTACTCAGCGCTTGCGATCACTTCAGACTGTTCAGTTCCTGTTTTGACATCACAAAAACGTCCTGCGTTCTCCCAGCCATTCCTGCATTTTTCCTGGCACGCCTGCATTTTTCCAAACACGCCCTGAAAATGGTCAGTTGACACCCAGAAACGTCCTCTTCCTGTCAATCACTCTGCGGCCAGCAGTGCGACTGAAAAGCTTCGCTGGACCTTGTGTGAAACTACATCATTTGTTGCAATAGTACGTCGCGCATGCACATTGCACCGCTTACACGTGCGCAGAAGTGCCATTTTCTTTGCCTGATCGCTGCACAATGAACGAATGCAGCTAGCGATCAACTCGGAATGACCCCCTAAGTGTCATGTATACAACCAGTTCCATTTAACCATTAACTGAATAAAATTTATAAAAAGAAATCACACTAAGAGCATCTATATAAAATGTATTTGTTATTACAATTTTATTGACACATCTTCAGAAATTAGTTTTCTGTATAATACAGTTTGAAACACAAAAACAGAGCAAACTACGACATCACACTCTATGCAGATAATTACTGTTTTGTTGTGATATTTCTTTTGTTGTATTTCCATCTTTCTTATAACAACAAATAACACATTTCCTTGCTAGAGTGCCACACATCTCTATTGGATGAACACATTTTGGAAGTGCCTTTTCAGTAGTCAAAATGGGCTTGGTTGGCTGACAAGGGGGGGTAATTCTGAGTTGATCACAGCAGGAACTTTGGGGGTCATTCCGAGTTGATCGCTCGTTATTTTTTTCTCGCAATGGAGCGATTATTCACTAATGCGCATGCGCAATGTCCGCAGTGCGACTGCGCCAAGTAAATTTGCTATGCAGTTAGGTATTTTACTCACATTTTTTTTCATCGTTCTGGTGATCGTAATGTGATTGACAGGAAGTGGGTGTTTCTGGGCGGAAACAGGCCGTTTTATGGAAGTGTGCGAAAAAACGCTACCGTTTCCGGGAAAACCGCGGGAGTGGCTGGAGAAACGTAGGAGTGTCTGGGCGAACGCTGGGTGTGTTTGTGACATCAAACCAGGAACTAAACGGACTGAACTGATCGCAGATGCCGAGTAAGTCTGGAGCTACTCAGAAACTGCTAAGAAGTGTCTATTCACAATTTTGAGAATCGTTCGTTCGCAATTTTGATAAGCTAAGATACACTCCCAGTAGGCGGTGGCTTAGCGTGTGCAATGCTGCTAAAAGCAGATTGCGAGCGAACAACTCAGAATTAGAGCCTTTGTTATCAGTTGGGCAAAACCATGTGCACTGCAGGGTGGGCAGATGTAACATGTGCAGAGAGCGTTCGATTTGAGTGTGGTGAGTGCAATCTGCAATCTAAATTGCAGTGTAAAAATAAAGCAGTCAGTATTTACCCTGCACAGAAACAAAATAATTAGAGATGTGCACCGGACATTTTTCGGGTTTTGTGTTTTGGTTTTGGATTCGGTTCAGCGGCCGTATTTTGGATTCGGACACTTTTTGGCAAAACCTCCCTGAAATTTTTTGTCGGATTCGGGTGTGTTTTGGGTTCGGGTGTTTTTTTTACAAAAAACCCTCAAAAACAGCTTAAATCATAGAATTTGGGGGTCATTTCCAGTCTATTTTCATTTCCAGTCTATTCTGAACACCTCACACCTCACAGTATTATTTTTAGTCCTAATATTTGCACCGAGGTCGCTGGATGGCTAAGCTTAGCGACCTAAGTGGCCGACACAAACACCTGGCCCATCTAGGAGTGGCACTGCAGTGTCAGACAGGATGGCACTTAAAAAAATTGTACCCAAACATCACATGATGCAAAGAAAAAAAGAGTTGCACCAAGGTCGCTGGATGGCTAAGCTAAGCAACCCAAGTGGCCAGCTTCCCTCCACATTTTTGTTCTCCATCTTTTAACTTGTGGAATTATAGGCCAGTAATATATCAATAGCAATGGCCTACTGTACAGTACTACTATATATATATATATATATATATATATATATATATATATATTAGTGATGAGCGGGTTCGGTTCTTCGGAATCCGAACCCGCCCGAACTTCACCTTTTTTTCACATGGGTCCGAGCGACTCGGATCCTCCCGCCTTGCTCGGTTAACCCGAGCGCGCCCGAACGTCATCATCCCGCTGTCGGATTCTCGTGAGACTCGGATTCTATATAAGGAGCCGCGCGTCGCCGCCATTTTCACACGTGCATTGAGATTGATAGGGAGAGGATGTGGCTGGCGTCCTCTCTGTTTAGATTAGAAAAGAGAGAGTGACATTAGATTTACTACTAATTTTGGGGAGCAGTTGTTAGGAGTACTCAGTACAGTGCAGAGTTTTGCTGATATTGACCACCAGTTTTATTTTAATCCGTTTTCTGCCTGAAAAAAACGATACATACCATATCTGTGCTCAGCCTCAGTGTGCTGCATGATATATCATCTATGTATATCTGACTGTGCTGAGTGCTCACTGCTCACACAGCTTAATTGTGGGAGAGACTGGGGAGCAGTTATAGCAGGAGTACAGTGCACACTTTTGCTGCCAGTGACCACCAGTATATTGTCTGCCTGAAAAAGTTAAACACTCCTGTGGTGTTTTTTTTCTTATTCTATAAACGCATTCTGCTGACAGTGTCCAGCAGGTCTGTCATTCATTATATTATATAAATATTTACCTACAGTAGTGTTATATATTTTTTTTCATCTCTATCATCTTTATCATCTCTATATTAGCAGACGCAGTACGGTAGTCCATGTCTGTAGCTAGTGCTACCTCTGTGTCGTGAGACTCGTGACTACTAGTGCTCGGCCAATATTGTAAATAATATACCTCTACCTGTGTGGTGTTTTCTTTTTTCTATCTTCATTCATACTAGTCTAGTACTAGTTAGTTTAGCAGTCTGCTGACAGTGTCCAGCAGGTCCGTCATTATATTATATATACCTACATTAGTGATATATATATTTTTTATATCATTATCATCTCTATACTAGCAGACACAGTACGGTAGTCCACGGCTGTAGCTACCTCTGTGTCGTCAGTGCTCGTCCATAATTGTATAACTACCTGTGGTGGGGTTTTTTTTTCTATCTTCTTCATACTAGTAGTTTAGGAGTCTGCTGACAGTGTCCACCAGGTCCGTCATTATATTATATACCTACAGTAGTATATTTATTATATTATCTATACTAGCAGATGCAGTACGGTAGTCCACGGCTGTAGCTACCTCTGTGTCATCAGTGCTCGTCCATAATTGTATACCTACCTGTGGTGGGGTTTTTTTTTCTATCTTCTTCATACTAGTAGTTTTGGAGTCTGCTGACAGTGTCCACCAGGTCCGTCATTATATTATATACCTACAGTAGTAATATATTTATTATATTATCTATACTAGCAGACGCAGTACGGTAGTCCACGGCTGTAGCTACCTCTGTGTCGTCAGTGCTCGTCCATAATTGTGTACCTACCTGTGGTGGGGTTTTTTTTCTATCTTCTTCATGCTAGTAGTTTAGCAGTCTGCTGACAGTGTCCACCAGGTCCGTCATTATATTATATACCTACAGTAGTATATTTATTATATTATCTATACAAGCAGACGGAGTACGGTAGTCCACGGCTGTGGCTACCTCTGTGTCGTCAGTGCTCGTCCATAATTGTATACCTACCTGTGGTGGGTTTTTTTTTTCTATCTTCTTCATACTAGTAGTTTAGCAGTCTGCTGACAGTGTTCACCAGGTCCGTCATTATATTATATACCTACAGTAGTATATTTATTGTATTATCTATACTAGCAGACGCAGTACGGTAGTCCACGGCTGTGGATACCTCTGTGTCGTCAGTGCTCGTCCATAATTGTATACCTACCTGTGGTGGGTTTTTTTTTCTATCTTCTTCATACTAGTAGTTTAGCAGTCTGCTGACAGTGTCCACCAGGTCCGTCATTATATTATATACCTACAGTAGTAATATATTTATTATATTATCTATACTAGCAGACGCAGTACGGTAGGCCACGGCTGTACCTATCTCTGTGTCGACTCGTCACTCGTCGTTCATAAGTATAAGTAATACTGTCCATCCATCTACTTTATACCTGTGGTGGCTTTTAGTTGTGCGCAAAATATGGAGAACAAAAATGTGGAGGTTAAAAAAATAGGGAAAGATCAAGATCCACTTCCACCTCGTGCTGAAGCTGCTGCCACTAGTCATGGCCGAGACAATGAAATGCCATCAACGTCGTCTGCCAAGGCCGATGCCCAATGTCATAGTACAGAGCATGTAAAATCCAAAACACAAAAGATCAGTAAAAAAATGACCCAAAAATCCAAATTAAAAGCGTCTGAGGAGAAGCGTAAACTTGCCAATATGCCATTTACGACACGGAGTGGCAAGGAACGCTGAGGCCCTGGCCTATGTTCATGGCTAGTGGTTCAGCTTCACATGAGGATGGAAGCACTCATCCTCTCGCTAGAAAAAAGAAAAGACTTGCGGCAAAAGCACAGCAAAGAACTGTGCGTTCTTGGAAATCACAAATCCCAAAGGATAGTCCAATTGTGTCAGTTGCGATGCCTGACCTTCCCAACACTGGACGGGAAGAGCTTGCGCCTTCCACCATTTGCACGCCCCCTGCAAGTGCTGGAAGGAGCACCCGCAGTCCAGTTCCTGATAGTCAAATTGAAGATGTCAGTGTTGAAGTACACCAGGATGAGGATATGGGTGTTGCTTGGGCTGGGGAGGAAATTGACAAGGAGGATTCTGATGGTGAGGTGGTTTGTTTAAGTCAGGCACCCGGGGAGACACCTGTTGTCCGTGGGAGGAATATGGCCATTTACATGCCTGGTGAAAATACCAAAAAAATCAGCTCTTCAGTGTGGAAGTATTTCAACAGAAATGCGGACAACATGTGTCAAGCCGTGTGTTGCCTTTGTCAAGCCGTAATAAGTAGGGGTAAGGACGTTAACCACCTCGGAACATCCTCCCTTATACGTCACCTGCAGCGCATTCATAATAAGTCAGTGACAAGTTAAAAAACTTTGGGTGACAGCGGAAGCAGTCCCCTGACCACTAAATCCCTTCCTCCGGTAACCAAGCTCGCGCAAACCACACCACCAACTCCCTCAGTGTCAATTTCCTCCTTACCCAGGAAAGCCAATAGTCCTGCAGGCCATGTCACTGGCAAGTCTGACGAGTCCTCTCCTGCCTGGGATTCCTCCGATGCATCCTTCAGTGTAATGCCTACTACTGCTGGCGCTGCTGTTGTTGCTGCTGGGAGTCGATCGTCATACCAGAGTGGAAGTCGGAAGACCACTTGTACTACTTCCAGTAAGCAATTGACTGTCCAACAGTCCTTTGCGAGGAAGATGAAACATCACAGCAGTCATCCTGCTGCAAAGCGGATAACTGAGACCTTGACAACTATGTTGGTGTTAGACGTGCGTCCGGTATCCGCCGTTAGTTCACAGGGAACTAGACAATTTATTGAGGCAGTGTGCCCCCGTTACCAAATACCATCTAGGTTCCACTTCTCTAGGCAGGCGATACCAAAAATGTACACAGACCTCAGAAAAAGACTCACCAGTGTCCTAAAAAATACAGTTGTACCCAATGTCCACTTAACCACGGACATGTGGACAAGTGGAGCAGGGCAGACTCAGGACTACATGACTGTGACAGCCCACTGGGTAGATGTATTGCCTCCCGCTGCAAGAACAGCAGCGGCGGCACCAGTAGCAGGATCTCGCAAACGCCAACTCGTTCCTAGGCAGGCTACGCTTTGTATCACCGCTTTCCAGAATACGCACACAGCTGAAAACCTCTTACGGCAACTGAGGAAGATCATTGCAGAATGGCTTACCCCAATTGGACTCTCCTGGGGATTTGTGACATCGGACAACGCCAGCAATATTGTGCGCGCATTACATCTGGGCAAATTCCAGCATGTCCCATGTTTTGCACATACCTTGAATTTGATGGTGCAGAATTATTTAAAAAACAACAGGGGCAATGCAAGAGATGCTGTCGGTGGCCAGAAGAATTGCGGGCCACTTTCAGCGTGCAGGCACCGTGTACAGAAGACTGGAGCACCACCAAAAA
This sequence comes from Pseudophryne corroboree, assembly GCF_028390025.1. Classification (NCBI taxonomy): domain Eukaryota; kingdom Metazoa; phylum Chordata; class Amphibia; order Anura; family Myobatrachidae; genus Pseudophryne; species Pseudophryne corroboree. The sequence continues at coordinate 463,862,229 of NC_086450.1, forward strand.
AACCTGAACCTGCCCTGCCATCATCTGAAGCAGGAGGTGGTAACGAGGTGGAATTCAACCCTCTATATGCTTCAGAGGATGGAGGAGCAACAAAAGGCCATTCAAACCTATACATCTGCCCACAATATAGGCAAAGGAGGTGGAATGCACCTGTCTCAAGCGCAGTGGAGAATGATTTCAACGTTGTGCAAGGTTCTGCTGCCCTTAGAACTTGCCACACGTGAAGTCAGTTCAGACACTGCCAGCCTGAGTCAGGTCATTCCCCTCATCAGGCTTTTGCAGAAGAAGCTGGAGGCATTGAAGGAGGAGCTAAAACAGAGCGATTCCGCTAGGCATGTGGGACTTGTGGATGGAGCCCTTCATTCGCTTAACCAGGATTCACGGGTTGTCAATCTGTTGAAATCAGAGCACTACATTTTGGCCACCGTGCTCGATCCTAGATTTAAAACCTACGTTGGATCTCTCTTTCCGGCAGACACAAGTCTGCAGGGGTTCAAAGAACTGCTGGTGAGAAAATTGTCAAGTCAAGCGGAACGCAACCTGTCAACATCTCCTCCTTCACATTCTCCCGCAACTGGGGGTGCGAGGAAAAGGATACGAATTCCGAGCCCACCCGCTGGCGGTGATGCAGGGCAGTCTGATGCTGACATCTGGTCCAGACTGAAGGACCTGCCAACGATTACTGACATGTCGTCTACTGTCACTGCATATGATTCTCTCACCATTGAAAGAATGGGGGAGGATTATATGAGTGACCGCATCCAAGTAGGCACGTCAGACAGTCCGTACGTATACTGGCAGGAAAAAGAGGCAATTTGGAGGCCCTTGCACAAACTGGCTTTATTCTACCTAAGTGCCCTCCCTTCAGTGTGTACTCCGAAAGAGTGTTTAGTGCCGCCGCTCACTTTGTCAGCAATCGACGTACAAGGCTACTTCCTGAAAATGTGGAGAAGATGATGTTCATTAAAATTAATTATAATCAATTACTCCTTGGAGACATTCACCAGCAGCAATTGCCTCCAGAAAGTACACGGGGATCTGAGATGGTGGATTCCAGTGGGGACGAATTAATAATCTGTGAGGAGGGGGATGTACACAGTGAAAGGGGTGATGAATCGGACGATGATGATGAGGTGGACATCTTGCCTCTGTAGAGCCAGTTTGTGCAAGGAGAGATTGATTGCTTCTTTTTTGGTGGGGGCCCAAACCAACCAGTCATTTCAGTCACAGTCGTGTGGCAGACCCTGTCGCTGAAATGATGGGATGGTTAAAGTGTGCATGTCCTGTTTATACAACATAAGGGTGGGTGGGAGGGCCCAAGGACAATTCCATCTTGCACCTCTTTTTTCTTTCATTTTTCTTTGCATCATGTGCTGTTTGGGGAGTAGATTTTGGAAGGGCCATCCTGCGTGACACTGCAGTGCCACTCCTAGATGGGCCAGGTGGTTGTGTCGACCACTAGGGTCGCTTAGCTTACTCACACAGCTACCTCATTGCGCCTCTTTTTTTCTTTGCGTCATGTGCTGTTTGGGGAGTAGATATTGGAAGGGCCATCCTGCGTGACACTGCAGTGCCACTGCTAGATGGGCCAGGTGTTTGTGTCGACCACTAGGGTCGCTTAGTTTACTCACACAGCTACCTAATTGCACATCTTTTTTTTCTTCTTTGCGTCACGTGCTGTTTGGGGAGTAGATTTTGGAAGGGCCATCCTGCGTGACACTGCAGTGCCACTCCTAGATGGGCCAGGTGTTTGTGTCGGCCACTTGTGTCGCTTAGCTTAGTCAAACAGCCACCTTGGTGCGCCTCTTTTTTTCTTTGCATCATGTGCTGTTTGGGGAGTAGATTTTGGAAGGGCCATCCTGCGTGACACTGCAGTGCCACTCCTAGATGGGCCAGGTGTTTGTGTCAACCACTAGGGTCGCTTAGCTTAGCCATCCAGCGACCTCGGTGCAAATTTTAGGACTAAAAATAATATTGTGAGGTGTGAGGTGTTCAGAATAGACTGTAAATGAGTGTAAATTATGGTTATTGAGGTTAATAATACTATGGGATCAAAATGACCTCCAAATTCAATGATTTAAGCAGTTTTTTAGGGTTTTTTGAAAAAAAACATCCGAATCCAAAACACACCCGAATCCGACAAAAATAATTCAGTGAGGTTTTGCCAAAACGCGTTCGAACCCAAAACACGGCCACGGAACCGAACCCAAAACCAAAACACAAAACCCGAAAAATTTCAGGTGCACATCCCTAATATATATATATATATATATATATATATATATATAAATATATACTGGTGATGTGCACCGGAATTTTTTTGTCGGATTCGGGTGTGTTTTGGATTTGGGTGTTTTTTTCAAAAAAAACTAAAAAACAACTTAAATCATAGAATTTGGGGGTCATTTTGATCCCATAGTATTATTAACCTCAAAAACCCTAATTTCCACTCATTTTCAGTCTATTCTGAACACCTCACAGCTCACAATATTATTTTTAGTACAAAAATTTGCACTGAGGTCGCTGGATGGCTAAACTAAGCGACCCAAGTGGCCGACACAAACACCTGGCCCATCTTGGAGTGGCACTGCAGTGTCAGACAGGATGGCACTTCAAAAAAATAGTCTACAAACAGCACATGATGCAAAGAAAAAAAGAGGCGCACCAAGGTCGCTGTGTGACTAAGCTAAGCGACACAAGTGGCCGACTCAAACACCAGGCCCATCTAGGAGTGGCACTGCAGTGTCAATCAGGATGGCCCTTCAAAAAAAAAAAAAACCCAAACAGCACATGATGCAAAGAAAAAAAGAGGCGCAATGAGGTAGCTGTGTGACTAAGATAAGCGACACAAGTGGCCGACACAAACACCAGGCCCATCTAGGAGTGGCACTGCAGTGTCGGGCAGGATGGCCCTTCAAAAAAATACTCCCCAAACAGCACATGATGCAAAGAAACAAAGAGGCTCAATGAGGTAGCTGTGTGACTAACCTAAGTGACCCAAGTGGCCGACACAAACACCTGGCACATCAAGGAGTGGCACTGCAGTGTCAGGCAGGATGGCCCTTCAAAAAATTGTCCCCAAACAGCACATGATGCAAAGAAAAATGAAAGAAAAAAAAAGTGCAAGATGGAATTGTCCTTGGGCCCTCCCACCCACCCTTATGTTGTATAAACAGGACATGCACACTTTAACGAACCCATCATTTCAGTGACAGGGTCTGCCACACGACTGTGACTGAAATGACTGGTTGGTTTGGGCCCCCACCAAAAATAAGCAATCAATCTCTCCTTGCACAAACTGGCTCTACAGAGGCAAGATGTCCACCTCATCATCATCCTCCGATTCCTCACCCCTTTCACTGTGTACATCCCCCTCCTCACAGATTATTAATTCGTCCCCACTGGAATCCACCATCTCAGGTCCCCGTGTACTTTCTGGAGGCAATTGCTGCTGGTGAATGTCTCCACGGAGGAATTGATTATAATTCATTTTAATGAACATCATCTTCTCCACATTTTCTGGAAGTAACCTCGTATGCCGATTGCTGACAAGGTGAGCGGCTGCACTAAACACTCTTTCGGAGTACAAACTGGAGGGAGGGCACTTAGATAGAATAAAGCCAGTTTGTGCAAGGGCCTCCAAATTGCCTCTTTTTCCTGCCAGTATACGTACGGACTGTCTGATGTGCCTACTTTGATGCAGTCACTCATATAATCCTCCACCATTCTTTCAATGGTGAGAGAATCATATGCAGTGACAGTAGACGACATGTCAGTAATCGTTGGCAGGTCCTTCAGTCCAGACCAGATGTCAGCACTCGCTCCAGACTGCCCTGTATCACCGCCAGCGGGAGGGCTCGGAATTCTTAGCCTTTTCCTCGCACCCCCAGTTGCTCGAGAATATGAAGGAGGAGATGTTGACGGGTCACGCTCCGCTTGACTTGACAATTTTCTCACCAGCAGGTCTTTGAACCTCTGCAGACTTGTGTCTGCCGGAAAGAGAGATACAACATAGGTTTTAAATCTAAGATCGAGCACAGTGGACAAAATGTAAAGCTCTGATTTCAACAGATTGACCACCCGTGAATCCTGGTTAAGCGAATTATGGGCTCCATCCACAAGTCCCACATGCCTAGCGGAATCGCTCTGTTTTAGCCCCTCCTTCAATGTCTCCCGCTTATTCTGCAAAAGCCAGATGAGGGGAATGACCTGACTCAGGCTAGCAGTGTCTGAACTGACTTCACGTGTGGCAAGTTCAAAGGGTTGCAGAACCTTGCACAACATTGAAATCAATCTCCACTGCGCTTGAGTCAGGTGCATTCCACCTCCTTTGCCTATATCGTGGCCAGATGTATAGGCTTGAATGGCCTTTTGCTGCTCCTCCATCCTCTGAAGCATATAGAGGGTTGAATTCCAACTCGTTACCACCTCTTGCTTCAGATGATGGCAGGGCAGGTTCAGGAATGTTTGGTGGTGCTCCAGTCTTCTGTACGCGGTGCATGAATGCCGAAAGTGGCCCGCAATTCTTCGGGCCACCGACAGCATCTCTTGCACGCCCCTGTCGTTTTTTAAATAATTCTGCACCACCAAATTCAAGGTATGTGCAAAACATGGGACGTGCTGAAATTTGCCCAGATGTAATGCACGCACAATATTGCTGGCGTTGTCCGATGTCACAAATCCCCAGGAGAGTTCAATTGGGGTAAGCCATTCTGCGATGATCTTCCTCAGTTGCCATAAGAGATTTTCAGCTGTGGCCTATTCTGGAAAGCGGTGATATAAAGCGTAGCCTGCCTAGGAACGAGTTGGCATTTGCGAGATTCTGCTACTGGTGCCACCGCTGCTGTTCTTGCAGCGGCAGGCAATACATCTACCCAGTGGGCTGTCACAGTCATATAGTCCTGAGTCTGCCATGCTCCACTTGTCCACATGTCCGTGTTTAAGTGTACATTGGGAACAACTACATTTTTTAGGACACTGGTGAGTCTTTTTCTGAGGTCTGTGTACATTTTTGGTATCGCCTGGCTAGAGAAATGGAACCTAGATGGTATTTGGTACCAGAGACACAGTACCTCAATCAAGTCTATAGTTGGCTCTGAATTAACGATGGATACCGAAACCCCGTTTCTCACCGCCCAGGCTGCCAAAGCCTCAGTTATCCGCTTTGCAGCAGGATGACTGCTGTGATATTTCATCTTCCTCGCAAAGGACTGTTGGACAGTCAATTGCTTACTGGAAGTAGTACAAGTGGTCTTCCGACTTCCCCTCTGGGATGACGATCGACTCCCAGCATCAACAACAGCAGCGCCAGCAGCAGTATGCGTTACACTCAAGGATGCATCGGAGGAATCCCTGGCAGGAGAGGACTCGTCAGACTTGCCAGTAACATGGCCTGCAGGACTATTTGCTTTCCTGGGTAAGGAGGAAATTGACACTTAGGGAGTAGGTGGTGTGGTTTGCAGGAGCTTGGTTACAAGAGGAAGGGATTTAGTGGTCAGGGGACTGCTTCCGCTGTCACCCAAAGTTTTTGAACTTGTCACTGACTTATGATGAATGCGCTGCTCGTGACGTATAAGGGAGGATGTTCCGAGGTGGTTAGCGTCCTAACCCCTACTTATTACAGCTTGACAAAGGCAACACACGGCTTGACACCTGTTGTCCGCATTTGTGTTGAAATAATTCCACACCGAAGAGCTGATTTTTTATGTATTTTGACCAGGCATGTCAATGGCCATATTCGTCCCACGGACAACAGGTGTCTCCCCGGGTGCCTGACTTAAACAAACCACCTCACCATCAGAATCCTCCGTGTCAATTTCCTCCCCAGCGCCAGCAACACCCATATCCTCATCCTGGTGTACTTCAACACTGACATCTTCAATTTGACTATCAGGAACTGGACTGCGGGTGCTCCTTCCAGCACTTGCAGGGGGCGTGCAAATGGTGGAAGGCGCAAGCTCTTCCCGTCCAGTGTTGGGAAGGTCAGGCATCGCAACCGACACAATTGGACTATCCTTTGGGATTTGTGATTTCGAAGAACGCACAGTTCTTTGCTGTGCTTTTGCCGCAAGTCTTTTTTTTTTTCTAGCGAGAGGATGAGTGCTTCCATCCTCATGTGAAGCTGAACCACTAGCCATGAACATAGGCCAGGGCCTAAGCCATTCCTTGCCACTCCGTGTCGTAGTGTTGATCTTTCCCTACTTTTTTAACCTCCACATTTTTTTTCTCCATATTTTAAGGTGTGGAATTATATGCCAGTATCAATAGCAATGGCCTACTACTATATATACTGCGCACAACTAAAATGCACCACAGGTATAGACTGTCAGCAAACTGCTAAACTAGTCTAAAATGCACCACAGGTATACAATGTAGATGGATAGTATACTTAATGGATGACGAGTGATGACACAGAGGTAGGTACAGCAGTGGCCTACCATACTGCTATATATAGTATACTGGTGGACACTGTCAGCAAACTGCTAAACTAGTCTAAAATGCACCACAGGTATACAATGTAGATAGATAGTATACTTAATGGATGATGAGTGACGACACAGAGGTAGGTACAGCAGTGGCCTACCATACTGCTATATATAGTATACTGGTGGACACTGTCAGCAAAACTGCTAAACTAGTCTAAAATGCACCACAGGTATACAATGTAGATGGATAGTATACTTAATGGATGACGAGTGACGACATAGAAGTAGGTACAGCAGTGGCCTACCGTACTGCTTTATATAGTATACTGGTGGACACTGTCAGCAAACTGCTAAACTAGTCTAAAATGCACCACAGGTATACAATGTAGATGGATATTATACTTAATGGATGAGGAGTGACGACACAGAGGTAGATACAGAGTGGCCTACCGTACTGCTATATATAGTATACTGGTGGACACTGTCAGCAAAACTCTGCACTGTACTCCTGCTATAGCTGCTCCTCAGTCCCCACAAAGCAGTGTGAGCACTCAGCACAGATATATCATTGTTAGGGTCTCCTGCCCTGTGCTGCCATGTCGTCATGGCAACCGGGAGACAAGTGCTAGCAGAGTAACCTGAGCGCAGCTGATACTCCGGTTCGGGTCTTTTGCTGTGCAGTGGTTACAGGCTCTGTGCATGGCAGGGGATCCGGTGCTGGTTTTTGTGCTCACAGTCTGTGAGGTCTGAGTGGGGCATGGACAGCACCTGCTTTATAAGGCCTCTTCTCAGGTTAAGCAGATGCTGCTGAATCTTTGTTGGTTAGTCAGTTCCTGAAAGTTAGCCAGTACTGTGTAGCTTTGTATTTGTTGTTGCTTACTGCAAATAGGCCTGGGGATTTGGTACTACACTCTGCCAATCCAGACCTAGCAGTAAGACTGGAGTCAGTCGTTTAGCATGCTGGGGTTCTTTTACTACTCTGTGTACTTAGCAAGTTTGCGGCTGTATTCTAAGACTTGCCTGCCTAAATCCTGTCTCACTGTGCAAGGTGTCAGGTGTCAGTTTAGTGGCAGTAAGCTGAACCTGTGCACTGCAAGTGAGAATTAGGATTGTGGAGACTCTCCTTGTGTCTATCATTCCATCTCTGACCAAGGAGTTTACTGCCACACTCGTTGGTAACCCTTTAGGGTTTTGCTGTTGCCCTTAGCAACAACATTTCGTGTTCTCTACGTATTAAAAACACAACATCTTGCTTTTCCCATCTGAGCATTACCAATACTAGGGAGACGCCCAGTTCCTTAGCCTCTGGGCTTCTCTGTTCACTTTGTGTGTATTTTGTTACCCTATCACCTTCTGTGTACGTAATGTCATATTCCCCAGTCTGTCTGTGAGTTCATTTGTTTTGCATTCCTATCCGTTCAAACACCAGTACATTCCTGCAGGCACTGGAATGCATAACAGTTCTGACACCAGTACATTCCTGCAGGCACTGGTGTGCATAACATATTCAGCAGCCTAATACTCCTGTTGAAATTTTGTTGGAATATGGAGCATACCCCTCAAAATACGTTGCAACAGGTGGTCGATCAGGTGCAGGTCCTGACTCGACAATTAAATGATTTGTCCATTAAAATGCACACCTCCCAGGCCGCTGGCGGAGCTCCCTCAGTAGCAGCACCTTCAGGGGTTAAGTAGCCGAAAGTAAATCTTCCGGATCGTTTTTCTGGAGATCACTCGCAGTTCTTTTGTTTCAAGGAGAGCTGCAAGCTATACTTCCGGCTTAGGCCTCATTCTTCTGGGTCAGAGATTCAGCGGGTGGGCATAGTGATTTCCTTGCTACAGGTCTGGGCATATGGGTTGCAGCCTGACTGTCCGTCGCTTAAAAGTGTTGATGCTTTTTTTACGGCACTGGGCATGTTGTATGATGACCCTGACAAGACGGCCTCAGCCGAGGCTCAGATTTCGATCCTTAAGCAAGGGCGAAGGCCAGTTGAGGTTTACTGTACGGAGTTTCAGAGGTTGGCCCATGATACCCAGTGGAATGACCCAGCCCTGAGACACCAGTACCGAAGAGGTCTTTCTAACCAGATGAAGGACCAACTGGTACAATATCCCTTGCCTGATAGCTTGGATCAGCTCATGCAGTTATCCATCCGGGTGGATAGACGGCTGCGAGTGCGTAGGCTTGAAAGGGAGACTGAGGTTTCCTTCTTTCCCAAGGGAACCTCAGACTCTGAGGAATTTTCTGAGGAGCCTATGCAGATTGGGGCTACCCGCCTCTCCTCGCGTGAGAAGACGCGGAGGAGACAACAGGGGTTGTGTTTGTACTGTAGGAATAAAGGTCATGTGGTAGTATCATGCCCAGAAAAGCCGGAAAACTTCAGGGCCTGAGGGTGATGGGAAATATCCTGTCAGGCCAGAAGTCAGAATTTCCCAAGAAGACTTTTATCATTCCGGTGACCTTGAAGATCCTCGGTCAAACTGTCAAGACTGAGGCCTTTGTGGACAGTGGGGCCGACGGGGTTTTTATGGACCGCCAATTCGCCCTGAAACACTCTGTTCCCTTAGTACCCTTGGCATCGGAAATTGAGATTTGTGGGTTAAACGGGGAACCATTATCCCAAGGTAAAATTACCTCTTGCACTAGCCAGATTTCTTTGTTTATTGGAGCCACACACTCTGAAAAATTGTCCTTTTATGTGACTGTCTATACTTTTGCCCCATTGGTGTTGGGGTTACCCTGGTTAAGGGTCCACAATCCTCAATTTGACTGGGTCTCTGGGGAGATTCTTAGTTGGGGTACTGATTGTTTCAGGAGTTGCTTGAGCCTTCCAGTCAGGCTCTCGCAGCTAAGTTTGCCAGGATTGCCAGGGTGTTATGCAGATTTTGCGGACGTGTTCTCCAAAAAAGTTGCAGAGGTACTACCTCCCTATCGCCCCTATGACTGTGCCATTGATTTGTTGCCAAATGCTAAGCTTCCCAAGAGCAGGTTGTACTCCCTGTCACGTCCTGAGACTCAGGCTATGGCAGAGTACATTCAGGAGAACTTGGCTAAGGGATTTATCAGACCTTCACAGTCTCCAGTTGGGTCGGGGTTCTTCTTTGTGGGTAAAAAGGACGGTTCGTTGCGACCCTGCATCGACTTAAGGGAATTGAACCGTATCACGATTAAAAACTCATACCCACTGCCTCTCATTTCGGTCTTGTTTGACCAGCTTCGTACTGCCACCATTTTTTCTAAGATTGACCTACGCGGTGCGTACAATCTAATCCGAATAAGAGAGGGGGATGAATGGAAGACTGCCTTTAATACCCACTCAGGGCATTATGAATATTTGGTGATGCCTTTTGGGCTCTGTAATGCCCCGGCAGTCTTCCAGGATTTCATGAATGATGTGCTCAGGGAATATTTGGATAGATTCTTAGTTGTATACTTAGATGACATCCTAATCTTCTCCCATTCCGTGGAGGAACATCGGAAGCATGTACGCTTGGTCCTCCAGAAACTCAGAGACCACCGGCTTGGGGCGAAGCTGGAGAAGTGCGAATTTGAAGTTCAGCAAATCGCATTTCTAGGATACATTATCTCCCCCGAAGGTTTCCAAATGGAGGGTTCCAAGGTACAGGCAGTCCTGGATTGGGTGCAGCCCACTAGTTTGAAGGTGCTTCAGCGTTTCCTGGGCTTTGCAAATTTTTATAGACGATTTATCGCTGGATTTTCGTCTATAGTGGCGCCCTTGGTGGCACTCACTAAGAAAGGGGCGGATGTTGCTCACTGGTCTTGTGAGGCTAAAGCGGCTTTTGCCCGTCTCAAAAGGGCATTTGTATCGGCCAAGGTGCTGCGACACCCAGATCCAGAGCGTCCTTTTGTGGTGGAGGTGGATGCCTCTGAGATGGGTATTGGGGCAGTGCTTTCTCAGATGGGAGTGTCTGATAATCGCCTTCATCCCTGTGCTTACTTTTCCCGTAAATTTTCGCCTGCCGAGATGAATTATGACGTGGGTAACCGGGAATTGCTGGCTATTAAGGATGCACTCGAGGAGTGGAGACACTGGCTTGAGGGGGCTAAGTTTGTGGTCTCAATTCTCACCGACCATAAGAATCTGGCATATTTAGAGTCAGCGAAGCGTCTCAATGCCAGGCAGGCATGATGGGCTTTGTTTTTTGCTCGCTTTAATTTTTTGATAACATATCGCCCTGGGTCAAAAAACATCAAGGCTGATGCGCTCTCGCGGAGTTTTGCTCCAATCCAGGAGACCACCGAGGAGCCGTTGCCCATTGTGTCCCCATCATGTATTAAAGTGGGCATTACCCAGGACCTCTTATCATTAGTCCTTAGAGCACAGGAGCAGGCTCCTCCAGACCTTCCGGTAGGTCTTTTGTTTGTGCCTCCTAGGTTAAGACAGCGAGTGTTCCTGGAATTCCATGCCAAGAAGTCGGCAGGTCACCCGGGTATTGCCAGAACTCGGGAGTTGCTATCTGGGGCAGTGTGGTGGCCCTTGGTGGCTAAGGATGTGGATCAGTGGGTTCGGGCATGTGACATCTGTGCCGAAATTAGACTCCTAGAGGAGTTCCTGTTGGCCCATTACATCCACTCTCTATCCCATCTAAGCCATGGACCCACATTTCAATGGATTTTGTGGTGGACTTGCCCAAATCCTCGGGGATGACAACCATCTGGGTTGTCGTTGACAGGTTTTCGAAGATGGCGCACTTCGTTCCACTGGTTGGGCTGCCATCGGCCAGACGCCTGTCTGAATTATTTATGCTGCATGTTGTGCGTCTCCACGGGTTGCCACTTGATGTGGTCTCTGACCGCGGATCCCAGTTTGTGGCCAAATTCTGGAGGGCATTTTGTTCCGATCTCCAGATTTCTGTCAGCTTGTCGTCAGGCTACCATCCGCAATCTAATGGGCAGACTGAAAGGGTGAACCAGTCCTTGGAGCAGTTCCTCAGGTGTTATGTCTCCAAGTGTCAGACTGACTGAGTTGCTCATCTGTCCATGGCGGAGTTTGCCTATAACAACGCGGCTCACTCTGCTACAGGGATCTCTCCCTTCCTTTGTGTGTATGGGCATCATCCTAAGGCCAATTCTTTTGACCCCCTGCAGTCCACGCCTGGTGGTTCCTCTGTGGTTTTGGTCCTTAGAGGTATTTGGCGGAAAGTGAAGAAAGCCCTTGTGTCTGTGTCATTAGTGACCAAAAGGGTTTTTGATAAGCGGAAAAGACCCTGCAGCTTCAAATTAGGAGACTTCGTCTGGTTGTCTACCAAGAATTTGAAGTTGAGACAGCCATCTCATAAGTTAGGCCCCCGGTTCATCGGCCCTTATAAGATCACCAGGGTTATCAATCCGGTGGCATTTCAATTAGATCTGCCCCGTTCTTTGGGTATCAATAAAACAATTAATTGTTCCCTTTTAAAACGGGCGATTAGTAATCCTTCTTCCAGTGGAAGACCTTCCCCTCTTCTGATACGTGGCCAGAGGGAGTTTGTTGTTGAAAGGATTCTTGACTCCAAGATGGTTCGGGGTCAGCTGTCATTTTTGGTGCACTGGAAGGGGTATGGCCCGGAGGAGCGGTCGTGGGTGCGCAGTTGTGATCTTCATGCCCCCAGACTGATACGCTCTTTCTTCTCGCAGTTCCCCGATAAACCCGGTGGTTGGGGTTCTTTGACCCCTCGTCAGAGGGGGGGGTACTGTTAGGGTCTCCTGCCCTGTGCTGCCACGTCGCCATGGCAACCGGGAGACAAGTGCTAGCGGAGTAACCTGAGCGCAGCTGATACTCCGGTTCGGGTCTTTTGCTGTGCAGTGGTTACAGGCTCTGTGCACGGCAGGGGATCCGGGCTGGTTTTTGTGCTCACAGTCTGTGAGGTCTGAGTGGGGCGTGGACAGCACCTGCTTTATAAGGCCTCTTCTCAGGTTAAGCAGATGCTGCTGAATCTTTGTTGGTTAGTCAGTTCCTGAAAGTTAGCCAGTACTGTGTATCTTTGTATTTGTTGTTGCTTACTGCAAATAGGCATGGGGATTTGGTACTACACTCTGCCAATCCAGACCTAGCAGTAAGACTGGAGTCAGTCATTTAGCTTGCTGGGGTTCTTTTACTACTCTGTGAACTTAGCAAATTTGCGGCTGTATTCTAAGACTTGCCTGCCTAAATCCTGTCTCACTGTGCAAGGTGTCAGGTGTCAGTTTACTGGCAGTAAGCTGAACCTGTGCACTGCAAGTGAGAATTAGGATTGTGGAGACTCTCCTTGTGTCTATCATTCCATCTCTGACCAAGGAGTTTACTGCCACACTCGTTGGTAACCCTTTAGGGTTTTGCTGTTGCCCTTAGCAACAGCATTTCGTGTTCTCTACGTATTAAAACACAGCATCTTGCTTTTCCCATCTGAGCATTACCAATACTAGGGAGACACCCAGTTCCTTAGCCTCTGGGCTTCTCTGTTCACTTTGTGTGTATTTTGTTACCCTATCATCTTCTGTGTACGTAATGTCATATTCCCCAGTCTGTCTGTGAGTTCATTTGTTTTGCATTCCTATCCGTTCAGACACCAGTACATTCCTGCAGGCACTGGTGTGCATAACAGTTCAAACACCAGTACATTCCTGCAGGCACTGGAGTCCATAACAGTTCTGACACCAGTACATTCCTGCAGGCATTCTTTTGTTTGTGCCTCCTAGGTTAAGACAGCGAGTGTTCCTGGAATTCCATGCCAAGAAGTCGGCAGGTCACCCGGGTATTGCCAGAACTCGGGAGTTGCTATCTAGGGCAGTGTGGTGGCCCTCGGTGGCTAAGGATGTGGATCAGTGGGTTCGGGCATGTGACATCTGTGCCCGAAATAAGACTCCTAGAGGGGTTCTTTTTTGCCCATTACATCCACTCTCTATCCCATCTAAGCCATGGACCCACATTTCAATGGATTTTGTGGTGGACTTGCCCAAATCCTCGGGGATGACAGCCATCTGGGTTGTCGTTGACAGGTTTTCGAAGATGGCGCACTTCGTTCCACTGGTTGGGTTGCCATCGGCCAGACGCCTGTCTGAATTATTTATGCTGCATGTTGTGCGTCTCCACGGGTTGCCACTTGATGTGGTCTCTGACCGCGGATCCCAGTTTGTGGCCAAATTCTGGAGGGCATTTTGTTCCGATCTCCAGATTTCTGTCAGCTTGTCGTCAGGCTACCATCCGCAGTCTAGTGGGCAGACTGAAAGGGTGAACCAGTCCTTGGAGCAGTTCCTCAGGTGTTATGTCTCCAAGTGTCAGACTGACTGGGTTGCTCATCTGTCCGTGGCGGAGTTTGCCTATAACAACGCGGCTCACTCTGCTACAGGGATCTCTCCCTTCCTTTGTGTGTATGGGCATCATCCTAAGGCCAATTCTTTTGACCCCCTGGACTCCACGCCTGGTGGTTCCTCTGTGGTTTCGGTCCTTAGAGGTATTTGGCGGAAAGTGAAGAAAGCCCTTGTGTCTGTGTCATTAGTGACCAAAAGGGTTTTTGATAAGCGGAAAAGACCCTGCAGCTTCAAATAAGGAGACTTCGTCTGGTTGTCTACCAAGAATTTGAAGTTGAGATAGCCATCTCATAAGTTAGGCCCCCGGTTCATCGGCCCTTATAAGATCACAAGGGTTATCAATCCGGTGGCATTTCAGTTAGATCTGCCCCGTTCTTTGGGTATCAATAAAACATTTCATTGTTCCCTTTTAAAACGGGCGATTAGGAATCCTTCTTCCAGTGGAAGACCTTCCCCTCTTCTGATACGTGGCCAGAGGGAGTTTGTTGTTGAAAGGATTCTTGACTCCAAGGTGGTTCGGGGTCGGCTGTCATTTTTGGTGCACTGGAAGGGGTATGGCCCGGAGGAGCGGTCGTGGGTGTGCAGTTGTGTTCTTCATGCCCCCAGACTTATACGCTCTTTCTTCTCGCAGTTCCCCGATAAATCCGGTGGTAGGGGTTCTTTGACCCCTCGTCAGAGGGGGGGTACTGTTAGGGTCTCCTGCCCTGTGCTGCCACGTCGTCATGGCAACCGGGAGACAAGTGCTAGCGGAGTAACCTGAGCGCAGCTGATACTCCGGTTCAGGTCTTTTGCTGTGCAGTGGTTATAGGCTCTGTGCACGGCAGGAGATCCGGTGCTGGTTTTTCTGCTCACAGTCTGTGAGGTCTGAGTGGGGCGTGGACAGTACCTGCTTTATAAGGCCTCTTTCCAGGTTAAGCAGATGCTGCTGAATCTTTGTTGGTTAGTCAGTTCCTGAAAGTTAGCCAGTACTGTGTAGCTTTGTATTTGTTTGTTGCTTACTGCAAATAGGCCTGGGGATTTGGTATTACACTCTGCCAATCCAGACCAAGCAGTAAGACTGGAGTCAGTCATTTAGCTTGCTGGGGTTCTGTTACTACTCTGTGAACTTAGCAACTTGCCTGTCTAATCCTGTCTCACTGTGCTAGGTGTCAGGGGTCAGTTTAGTGGCAGTAAGCAGAACCTGTGCACTGCAAGTGAGAATTAGGATTGTGGAGACTCTCCTTGTGTCTATCATTCCATCTCTGACCAAGGAGTTTACTGCCACACCCGTTGGTAACCCTTTAGGGTTTTGCTGTTGCCCTTAGCAACAGCATTTCGGGTTCTCTATGTATTAAAACACAACATCTTGCTTTTCCCATCTGGAGGTCTGGAGGATCCCGCTCCTGTCCTTTCAGGACTAATGATAAGAGGTCTTGAGTAATGCCCACTTTAATACATGATGGGGAAACAATGGGCAACGGCTCCTCGGTGGTTTCCTGGATTGGAGCAAAACTCCGCGAGAGCGCATCAGCCTTGATGTTTTTTGACCCAGGGCGATATGTTATCAAAAAATTAAAGCGAGCAAAAAACAAAGCCCATCGTGCCTGCCTGGCATTGAGACGCTTCGCTGACTCTAAACATGCCAGATTCTTATGGTCAGTGAGAATTGAGACCACAAACTTAGCCCCCTCAAGCCAGTGTCTCCACTCCTCGAGTGCATCCTTAATAGCCAACAATTCCCGGTTACCCACGTCATAATTCATCTCGGCAGGCGAATATTTACGGGAAAAGTAAGCACAGGGATGAAGGCGATTATCAGACACTCCCATCTGAGAAAGCACTGCCCCAATACCCATCTCAGAGGCATCCACCTCCACCACAAAAGGACGCTCTGGATCTGGGTGTCGCAGCACCTTGGCCGAAACAAATGCCCTTTTGAGACGGGCAAAAGCCGCTTTAGCCTCACAAGACCAGTGAGCAACATCCGCCCCTTTCTTAGTGAGTGCCACCAAGGGCGCCACTATAGACGAAAACCCAGCGATAAATCGTCTATAAAAATTCGCAAAGCCCAGGAAACGCTGAAGCACCTTCAAACTAGTGGGCTGCACCCTATCCAGGACTGCCTGTACCTTGGAACCCTCCATTTGGAAACCTTCTGGGGAGATAATATATCCTAGAAATGTGATTTGCAGAACTTCAAATTCGCACTTCTCCAGCTTCGCCCCAAGCCGGTGGTCTCTGAGTTTCTGGAGGACTAAGCGTACATGCTTCCGATGTTCCTCCAGGGAATGGGAGAAGATTAGGATGTCATCTAAGTATACAACTAAGAATCTATCCAAATATTCCCTGAGCACATCATTCATGAAATCCTGGAAGACTGCCGGGGCATTACAGAGCCCAAAAGGCATCACCAAATATTCATAATGCCCTGAGTGGGTATTAAAGGCAGTCTTCCATTCATCCCCCTCTCTTATTCGGATTAGATTGTACGCACCGCGTAGGTCAATCTTAGAAAAAATGGTGGCAGTACGAAGCTGGTCAAACAAGACCGAAATGAGAGGCAGTGGGTATGAGTTTTTAATCGTGATACGGTTCAATTCCCTGAAGTCGATGCAGGGTCGCAACGAACCGTCCTTTTTACCCACGAAGAAGAACCCCGACCCAACTGGAGACTGTGAAGGTCTGATAAATCCCTTAGCCAAGTTTTCCTGAATGTACTCTGCCATAGCCTGAGTCTCAGGACGTGACAGGGAGTACAACCTGCTCTTGGGAAGCTTAGCATTTGGCAACAAATCAATGGCACAGTCATAGAGGCGATGGGGAGGTAGTACCTCTGCAACTTTTTTGGAGAACACGTCCGCAAAATCTGCATAACACCCTGGCAATCCTGGCAAACTTAGCTGCGAGAGCCTGACTGGAAGGCTCAAGCAACTCCTGAAACAATCAGTACCCCAACTAAGAATCTCCCCAGAGACCCAGTCAAATTGAGGATTGTGGGCCCTTAACCAGGGTAACCCCAACACCAATGGGGCAAAAGTATAGACAGTCACATAAAAGGACAATTTTTCAGAGTGTGTGGCTCCAATAAACAAAGAAATCTGGCTAGTGCAAGAGGTAATTTTACCTTGGGATAATGGTTCCCCGTTTAACCCACAAATCTCAATTTCCGATGCCAAGGGTACTAAGGGAACAGAGTGTTTCAGGGCGAATTGGAGGTCCATAAAAACCCTGTCGACCCCACTGTCCACAAAGGCCTCAGTCTTGACAGTTTGACCGAGGATCTTCAAGGTCACCGGAATGATAAAAGTCTTCTTGGGAAATTCTGACTTCTGGCCTGACAGGATATTTACCATCACCCTCAGGCCCTGAAGTTTTCCGGCTTTTCTGGGCATGATACTACCACATGACCTTTATTCCCACAGTACAAACACAACCCCTGCCGTCTCCTCCGCGTCTTCTCACGCGAGGAGAGGCGGGTAGCCCCAATCTGCATAGGCTCCTCGGAAAATTCCTCAGAGTCTGAGGTTCCCTTGGGAAGGAAGGAAATCTCAGTCTCCCTTTCAAGCCTACCCTCTCTCAGCCGTCTATCCACCCGGATGGATAACTGCATGAGCTGATCCAAGCTATCAGGCAAGGGATATTGTACCAGTTGGTCCTTTATCTGTTTAGAAAGACCTCTTCGGTACTGGTGTCTCAGGGCTGGGTCATTCCACTGGGTATCATGGGCCAACCTCCGAAACTCCGTACAGTAAACCTCAACTGGCCTTCGCCCTTGCTTAAGGATCGAAATCTGAGCCTCGGCTGAGGCCGTCTTGTCAGGGTCATCATACAACATGCCCAGTGCCGTAAAAAAAGCATCAACACTTTTAAGCGACGGACAGTCAGGCTGCAACCCATATGCCCAGACCTGTGGGTCTCCTTGTAGCAAGGAAATCACTATGCCCACCCGCTGAATCTCCGACCCAGAAGACTGAGGCCTAAGCCGGAAGTATAGCTTGCAGCTCTCCTTGAAACAAAAGAACTGCGAGCGATCTCCAGAAAAACGATCCGGGAGATTTACTTTCGGCTCCTTAACCCCTGCAGGTGCTGCTGCTGCAGGAGCTCCGCCAGCAGCCTGGGAGGTGTGCATTTTAATGGACAGATTATTAAATTGTTGAGTCAGGACCTGCACCTGATCGACCACCTGTTGCAACGTATTTTGAGGGGTATGCTCCATATTCCCACAAAATTTCAACAGGAGTATTTAGGCTGCTGAATATGTTATGCACACCAGTGCCTGCAGGAAAGTACTGGTGTCAGAACTGTTATGCACTCCAGTGCCTGCAGGAATGTACTGGTGTTTGAACTGTTATGCACACCAGTGCCTGCAGGAATGTACTGGTGTCTGAATGGATAGGTAT
This sequence comes from Pseudophryne corroboree, assembly GCF_028390025.1. Lineage (NCBI taxonomy): Eukaryota > Metazoa > Chordata > Amphibia > Anura > Myobatrachidae > Pseudophryne > Pseudophryne corroboree. The sequence continues at coordinate 463,880,324 of NC_086450.1, forward strand.
GCAAAACAAATGGACTCACAGACAGACTGGGGAATATGACATAACGTACACAGAAGGTGATAGGGTAACAAAATACACACAAAGTGAATAGAGAAGCCCAGAGGCTAAGGAACTGGGTATCTCCCTTGTATTAGAAATGCTCAGATGGGAAAAGCAAGATGTTGTGTTTTAATACATAGAGAACCCGAAATGCTGTTGCTAAGGGCAACAGCAAAACCCTAAAGGGTTACCAACGGGTGTGGCAGTAAACTCCTTGGTCAGAGATGGAATGATAGACACAAGGAGAGTCTCCACAATCCTAATTCTCACTTGCATTGCACAGGTTCAGCTTACTGCCACTAAACTGACCCCTGACACCTAGCACAGTGAGACAGGATTAGACAGGCAAGTCTTAGAATACAGCCGCAAACTTGCTAAGTTCACAGAGTAGTAACAGAACCCCAGCAAGTTAAACGACTGACTCCAGTCTTACTGCTAGGTCTGGATTGGCAGAGTGTAATACCAAATCCCCAGGCCTATTTGCAGTAAGCAACAAACAAATACAAAGCTACACAGTACTGGCTAACTTTCAGGAACTGACCAACCAACAAAGATTCAGCAGCATCTGCTTAACCTGGAAAGAGGCCTTATAAAGCAGGTACTGTCCACGCCCCACTCAGACCTCACAGACTGTGAGCACAAAAACCAGCACCGGATCCCCTGCCGTGCACAGAGCCTATAACCACTGCACAGCAAAAGACCCGAACCGGAGTATCAGCTACGCTCAGGTTACTCCGCTAGCACTTGTCTCCCGGTTGCCATGACGACGTGGCAGCACAGGGCAGGAGACCCTAACAGGTATGGAGCGTTTTTTTCAGGCAGAGAACGGATAAAAACTGGTGGTTACTTATCAGCAAAAATAAGAATTTACTTACCGATAATTCTATTTCTCGTAGTCCATAGTGGATGCTGGGACTCCGTCAGGACCATGGGGAATAGCGGCTCCGCAGGAGACAGGGCACAAAAGTAAAAGCTTTAGGATCAGGTGGTGTGCTCCTCCCCCTATGACCCTCCTCCAAGCCTCAGTTAGGATACTGTGCCCGGACGAGCGTACACAATAAGGAAGGATTTTGAATCCCGGGTAAGACTCATACCAGCCACACCAATCACACTGTACAACCTGTGATCTGAACCCAGTTAACAGCATGATAACAGCGGAGCCTCTGAAAAGATGGCTCACAACAATAATAACCCGATTTTTGTAACAATACTTATGTACAAGTATTGCAGACAATCCGCACTTGGGATGGGCGCCCAGCATCCACTACGGACTACGAGAAATAGAATTATCGGTAAGTAAATTCTTATTTTCTCTGACGTCCTAGTGGATGCTGGGAACTCCGTCAGGACCATGGGGATTATACCAAAGCTCCCAAACGGGCGGGAGAGTGCGGATGACTCTGCAGCACCGAATGAGAGAACTCCAGGTCCTCCTCAGCCAGGGTATCAAATTTGTAGAATTTTGCAAACGTGTTTGCCCCTGACCAAGTAGCAGCTCGGCAAAGTTGTAAAGCCGAGACCCCTCGAGCAGCCGCCCAAGATGAGCCTACCTTCCTTGTGGAATGGGCATTTACATATTTTGGCTGTGGCAGGCCTGCCACAGAATGTGCAAGCTGAATTGTACTACACATCCAACTAGCAATCGTCTGCTTAGAAGCAAGAGCACCCAGTTTGTTGGGTGCATACAGGATAACAGCAAGTCAGTTTTCCTGACTCCAGTCCTGGAAACATATATTTTCAGGGCCCTGACAACATCTAGCAACTTGGAGTCCTCCAAGTCCCTAGTAGCCGCAGGTACCACAATAAGCTGGTTCAGGTGAAACGCTGACACCACCTTAGGGAGAAACTGGGGACGAGTCCGCAGCTCTGCCCTGTCCGAATGGACAATCAGATATGGCTTTTGTGAGACAAAGCCGCCAATTCTGACACTCGCCTGGCCGAGGTCAGGGCCAACAGCATGGTCACTTTTCATGTGAGATATTTCAAATCCACAGATTTGAACGGTTTAAAATGTGATTTGAGGAATCCCAGAACTACGTTGAGATCCCACAGTGCCACTGGAGGCACAAAAGGGGGTTGTATATGCAGTACTCCCTTGACAAACTTCTGGACTTCAGGAACTGAAGCCAATTCTTTCTGGAAGAAAATTGACAGGGCCGAAATTTGAACCTTAATGGACCCCAATTTGAGGCCCATAGACACTCCTGTTTGCAGGAAATGCAGGAATCGACCGAGTTGAAATTTCTTCGTGGGGCCTTCCTGGCCTCACACCACGCAACATATTTTCGCCACATGTGGTGATAATGTTGTGCGGTCACCTCCTTCCTGGCTTTGACCAGGGTAGGAATGACCTCTTCCGGAACGCCTTTTTCCTTTAGGATCCGGCGTTCCACCGCCATGCCGTCAAACGCAGCCGCGGTAAGTCTTGGAACAGACATGGTACCTGCTGAAGCAAGTCCCTTCTTAGCGGCAGAGGCCATGAGTCCTCTGTGAGCATTTCTTGAATTTCCGGGTACCAAGTCCTTCTTGGCCAATCCGGAGCCACGAGTATAGTTCTTACTCCTCTACGTCTTATAATTCTCAGTACCTTGGGTATGAGAAGCAGAGGAGGGAACACATACACCGACTGGTACACCCACGGTGTTACCAGAACGTCCACAGCTATTGCCTGAGGGTCTCTTGACCTGGCGCAATACCTGTCCAGTTTTTTGTTGAGGCGGGACGCCATCATGTCCACCTTTGGTCTTTCCCAACGGTTCACAATCATGTTGAAGACTTCCCGATGAAGTCCCCACTCTCCCGGGTGGAGGTCGTGCCTGCTGAGGAAGTCTGCTTCCCAGTTGTCCACTCCCGGAATGAACACTGCTGACAGTGCTATCACATGATTTTCCGCCCAGCGAAGAATCCTTGCAGTTTCTGCCATTGCCCTCCTGCTTCTTGTGCCGCCCTGTCTGTTTACGTGGGCGACTGCCGTGATGTTGTCCCATTGGATCAATACCGGCTGACCTTGAAGCAGAGGTCTTGCTAAGCTTAGAGCATTGTAAATTGCCCTTAGCTCCAGTATATTTATGTGGAGAGAAGTCTCCAGACTTGATCACACTCCCTGGAAATTTTTTCCCTGTGTGACTGCTCCCCAGCCTCTCAGGCTGTCATCCGTGGTCACCAGGACCCAGTCCTGAATGCCGAATCTGCAGCCCTTTAGTAGATGAGCACTCTGCAGCCACCGCAGAAGAAACACCCTTGTCCTTGGAGACAGGGTTATCCGCTGATGCATCTGAAGATGCGATCCGGACCATTTTTCCAGCAGATCCCACTGAAAAGTTCTTGCGTGAAATCTGCCCAATGGAATCACTTCGTAAGAAGCCACCATTTTTCCCAGGACCCTTGTGCAATGATGCACTGACACTTTTCCTGGTTTTAGGAGGTTCCTGACTAGCTCGGATAACTCCCTGGCTTTCTTCTCCGGGAGAAACACCCTTTTCTGGACTGTGTCCAGAATCATCCCTAGGAACAGCAGACGTGTCGTCGGAAACAGCTGCGGTTTTGGAATATTTAGAATCCACCCGTGCTGTCGTAGAACTACTTGAGATAGTGCTACTCCGACCTCCAACTGTTCTCTGGACCTTGCCCTTATCAGGAGATCGTCCATTTTCTTTGAAGAAGAATCATCATTTCGGCCATTACCTTGGTAAGGACCCGGGGTGCCGTGGACAATCCAACCGGCTGCGTCTGAACTGATAGTGACAGTTCTGTACCACGAACCTGAGGTACCCTTGGTGAGAAGGGCAAATTGGGACATGAAGGTAAGCATCCCTGATGTCCCGGGACACCATATAGTCCCCTTCCACCTGGTTCGCTATCACTGCTCTGAGTGACTCCATCTTGATTTGAACCTTTGTATGTAAGTGTTCAAATATTTCAGATTTAGAATAGGTCTCACCGAGCCGTCTGGCTTCAGTACCACAATATAGTGTGGAATAATACCCCTTTCCTTGTTGTAGGAGGGGTACTTTGATTATCACCTGCTGGGAATACAGCTTGTGAATTGTTTCCAATACTGCCTCCCTGTCGGAGGGAGACGTTGGTAAAGCAGACTTCAGGAACCTGCGAGGGAGAGACGTCTCGAATTTCCAATCTGTACCCCTGGGATACTACTTGTAGGATCCAGGGGTCCACTTGCGAGTGAGCCCACTGCGTGCTGAAACTCTTGAGACGACCCCCCCACCGCACCTGAGTCCGCTTGTACGGCCCCAGCGTCATGCTGAGGACTTGGCAGAAGCGGTGGAGGGCTTCTGTTTCTGGGAATGGGCTGCCTGCTGCAGTCTTCTTCCCTTTCCTCTATCCCTGGGCAGATATGACTGGCCTCTTGCCCGCTTGCCCTTATGGGGACGAAAGGACTGAGGCTGAAAAAACGGTGTCTTTTTCTCCTTTATACGGCAATACTTCCATGTGCCGTTTGGAATCTGCATCACCTGACCACTGTCGTGTCCATAAACATCTTCTGGCAGATATGGACATCGCACTTACTCTTGATGCCAGAGTGCAAATATCCCTCTGTGCATCTCGCATATATAGAAATGCATCCTTTAAATGCTCTATAGTCAATAAAATACTGTCCCTGTCAAGGGTATCAATATTTTTAGTCAGGGAATCCGACCAAGCCACCCCAGCGCTGCACATCCAGGCTGAGGCGATCGCTGGTCGCAGTATAACACCAGTATGTGTGTATATACTTCTTAGGATATTTTCCAGCCTCCTATCAGTTGGCTCCTTGAGGGCGGCCCTATCTGGAGACGGTACCGCCACTTGTTTTGATAAGCGTGTGAGCACCTTATCCACCCTAAGGGGTGTTTCCCAACGCGCCCTAACTTCTGGCGGGAAAGGGTATACCGCCAATAATTTTCTATCGGGGGAAACTCACGCATCATCACACATTTAATTTATCTGATTCAGGAAAAACTACAGGTAGTTTTTTCACACCCCACATAATACCCTTTTTTGTGGTACTTGTAGTATCAGAAATATGTAACACCTCCTTCATTGCCCTTAACAAGTAACGTGTGGCCCTAAAGGAAAATACGTTTGTTTCTTCACCGTCGACACTGAAGTCAGTGTCCGTGTCTGTGTCGACCGACTGAGGTAAATGGCCGTTTTAAAGCCCCTGACGGTGTTTGAGACGCCTGGACAGGTACTATTTTGTTTGCCGGCCATCTCATGTCGTCAACCGACCTTGCAGCGTGTTGACATTATCACGTAATTCCTTAAATAAGCCATCCATTCCGGTGTCGTCTCCCTAGAGAGTGACATCACCATTACAGGCAATTGCTCCGCCTCCTCACCAGCATCGTCCTCATACATGTCGACACACACGTACCGACACACAGCACACACACAGGGAATGCTCTGATAGAGGACAGGACCCCACTAGCCCTTTGGGGAGACAGAGGGAGAGTTTGCCAGCACACACCAAAACGCTATAATTATACAGGGACAACCTTATATAAGTGTTTTCCCTTATAGCATCTTAATATATATAATCATATCGCCAAATAAGTGCCCCCCCTCTCTGTTTTAACCCTGTTTCTGTAGTGCAGTGCAGGGGAGAGCCTGGGAGCCTTCCCACCAGCAGTTCTGTGAGGGAAAATGGCGCTGTGTGATGAGGAGAATAGGCCCCGCCCCCTTTTCGGCGGGCTTCTTCTCCCGTTTTTCTGAGACATGGCAGGGGTTAAATACATCCATATAGCCCCAGGGGCTATATGTGATGTATTTTTAGCCAGTATAGGTACTTTCATTGCTGCCCAGGGCGCCCCCCCCAGCGCCCTGCACCCTCAGTGACCGCTGGTGTGAAGTGTGCTGACAACAATGGCGCACAGCTGCAGTGCTGTGCGCTACCTCATGAAGACTGAAAAGTCTTCTGCCGCCGGTTTCTGGACCTCTTCACTCTTCGGCATCTGCAAGGGGGTCGGCGGCGCGGCTCTGGGACCGGACTCCATGGCTGGGCCTGTGTTCGATCCCTCTGGAGCTACTGGTGTCCAGTAGCCTAAGAAGCCAATCCATCCTGCACGCAGGTGAGTTCACTTCTTCTCCCCTAAGTCCCTCGTAGCAGTGAGCCTGTTGCCAGCAGGACTCACTAAAAAATAAAAAACCTAACAAACTTTTACTCTAAGCCGCTCTTTAGGAGAGCCACCTAGATTGCACCCTTCTCGGCCGGGCACAAAAATCTAACTGAGGCTTGGAGGAGGGTCATAGGGGGAGGAGCCAGTGCACACCACCTGATCCTAAAGCTTTTACTTTTGTGCCCTGTCTCCTGCGGAGCCGCTATTCCCCATGGTCCTGACGGAGTCCCAGCATCCACTAGGACGTCAGAGAAACTCTGCACTGTACTCCTAACAGCTGCTCCCCAATCCTCCCTACAATTAAGCAATAAAAAACAAACAAGAATCAACTGTCTTCTACAATAAACGGAGAGGACGCCAGCCACGTCCTCTTCCTATAATTTCCAATGCACAAGTGAAAATGGCGGCGACGCGCGTCTGCTTATATAGAATCAGAATCTCGCGAGAATCCGACAGCGGGATGATGACGTTCAGGCACGCTCGGGTTAACCGAGCCATGCGGGAGAATCCGAGTATGGCTCGGACCCGTGTAAAAAGGGTAAAGTTCGGGGGGGTTCGGTTCTCGGAAACCGAACCCTCTCATCACTAATATATACTGGTGGTCAGAAAAATTCTGCACTGTCCTCCTACTATATACTGCGCACAACTACAATGCAGCACAGATATGGATAGTATACTTGACGACACAGAGGTAGAGCCTACTGTAACATACTGCTATATATATATATACTGGTGGTCAGCAAAATTCTGCACTGTCCTCCTACTATGTACTGTGCACAACTACAATGCAGCACAGATATGGATAGTATACTTGACTACACAGAGGTAGAGCAATGGACTACTGTACCTTACTGCTATATATATATATATATATATATACTGGTGGTCAGCAAAATTCGGCACTGTCCTCCTACTATATACGGCGCACAACTACAATGCAGCACAGATATGGATAGTATACTTGACTACACAGAGGTAGAGCAAATGGACTACTGTACCTTACTGCTATATATATATATATATATATATATATATACTGGTGGACAGCAGAATTCGGCACTGTCCTCCTACTATATACTGCGCACAACTACAATGCAGCACAGATATGGATAGAATACTTGACGACACAGAGGTAGAGCAATGGACTACTGTACCGTACTGCTGTATATATATATACTGGTGGCCAGCAAAATTCTGCACTGTCCTCCTACTATGTACTGTGCACAACTACAATGCAGCACAGATATGGATAGTATACTTGACTACACAGAGGTAGAGCAATGGACTACTGTACCTTACTGCTATATATATATATATATATATATATATACTGGTGGTCAGCAAAATTCGGCACTGTCCTCCTACTATATACGGCGCACAACTACAATGCAGCACAGATATGGATAGTATACTTGAATACACAGAGGTAGAGCAATGGACTACTGTACCTTACTTCTATATATATATATATATATATATATACTGGTGGTCAGCAGAATTTGGCACTGTCCTCCTACTATATACTGCGCACAATTACAATGCAGCACAGATATGTATAGTATACTTGATGACACAGAGGTAGAGCAATGGACTGCTGTACCGTACTGCTATATATATATATATATATATATATACTGGTGGCCAGCAAAATTCTGCACTGTCCTCCTACTATATACTGCGCACAACTACAATGCAGCACAGATATGGATAGAATACTTGATGACACAGAGGTAGAGCAATGGACTACTGTACCATACTGCTGTATATATATACTGGTGGTCAGCAAAATTCTGCACTGTCCTCCTACTATATACTGCGCACAACTACAAAGCAGCACAGATATGGATAGTATACTTGATGACACAGAGGTAGCGCAATGGCTTACTGTACCATACTGCTATATATATATACTGGTGGTCAGGAAAATTCTGCACTGTCCTCCTACAATACAGCACAGATATGGAGCGTTTTCAAGCAGAGAACGTAGATATTTGCAGTACACTGAGCACAGATATTTGCAGCACACTGAACAGTGAACACATAAACTGAAAGAACGCAGCCACGTCCTCTCGCTATCATCTCCAAAGCATGAGTGAAAATGGCGATGACGCGCGGCTCCTTATATAGAATACGAATATCACGAGAATACGACAGCGGGATGATGGCGTTCGGGCGTACTCGGGTTAACCGAGCAAGGCGGGAAGATCAGAGGCTGCCTCGGAACCATTTAAAATAGGTGAAGTACGGGGGGGGGTTCGGATCTCGATGAACCGAACCCGCTCATCTCTAGTATTTGCTGATTACATTTGCTGGATATCACATTTCTTATTTTACAAAAGTTGCAAACATGAAACATTTTGCCCCTTATAGCAGCCTTCAGCGCTTTGTGTGTGGCCAAAAAGAACCTTCTACACTTCCTGCTATCTTATTTTCTTTTTGGGGTCCAGTACGATTCCCCCACTCCTTCTAGCACATCACATTGCTCTTACACAGCACAAACAACACACAAAATCAACATGATGCCTCTTCTCAATAAATTGCAATGAAATCAGGAGCTTTATGAAAATATCCAGTGTTACTGTAATGCAGAACTTTAGTGCACATGGCTAATTGTATCTGCACCAAAGTGTGCAGACTGCCATAAGTTGTTTCCTATTAATATTCTGCCTCCTTAACTGTATTTTACAACACCATGACCTCTGCTTTAAATGTGTTTAAGCATTCCATTGTAATTTGGGCTCATTTACATTTGGATGTAAGTCATTTTCATGACACGCCTCCCCGATGTAGTAGTACTCGCCCGCGCTGATAGGTGTTACTTTCACAATCTCCCTGAAATGCTTTTTCAAAAGTAGGCAAGTATGTCCTAGCAACACGTTCATGATACACACTTTCATTGGTGTTAGTACATATCCTTATGACAATTAATGGTTGTATTATTTATTTTACTGTATGCTAAATTCAGTTATGTCTTGTGTTGTGTTGTGTTGTGTTGTGTTGTGTTGTAGCAATTCAATGTGGAATTCTCTCTACACGACTTTTGCAATGTTGTTCCCTGGTAATCACATAGAAACAGCATCGTTATAATGTAGATAAAGTTTGTCATTGTGTTTTCTTAGATAAAACTAATGTTATACCTGTGACTGTATGGCTGTGATTCCACATTACACATGCAGGAGTGTATGAGTTATTACAGCAGGGATATGGCAATCTGTTATGTCTGGACATTCATGGGTTCCTTACAGTATAACCTGCGTGCCAGACTTACTGTAGACAGCTGCAGCTATTATGACCATTGTTATGTGATGTGCTCGGCCGTGTATAATAGGTCTGTACAGGTCTCCCAGGTGTCAGACACATGTCAGTAACTCTAGAAGAGAGTAAAGTGCCCTGTGCCGTCCTGCACTTCTCAGATTCTGCCCCCAGCAATAGAGTCACATCTCCAGTCTCATACACACAATGAAGAGAAATATTTCCTTGTTAATATTCACATCCTCAGAGCCAACGGTAATGTTATTATTCTCTTATATTCACCATCTGTCTGTCTCTTATGTGTAATAACAGAGGATGGAAACCTGTCTGTATATCAAGTTCACCTGCAGCTAACGATCCCCTGTCACAGTGTCTGTACATTCATTGTTACCTGATATATACAGATGAAGTCATTGATGTGTAGATTGGGAATAACAGCAGACAGCACAACCCTCTGCGTATATCTGATTCCTCACTAGTTACAGCACCGGTTACCGGCCATCTGCACAGTGTAACAGAGGAAAAGCCGGAGCCCTGTGTATATCTGATTCCTCACAAGTTACAGCACGGGTTACCAGCCATCTGCACAGTGTAACAGAGGAAAAGCCGGAGCCCTGTGTATATCTCTACTTCACTTCTGCAGAGCGCCTGTATCACAGTGATTATACAGTCATTTATTATTTATCATCAGCGGAGGCGCAGAGGCCGAGGTTACAGATTGTTATCACCACATATACAGTATCAAGAATATCAGTTTAGTTTTAGTTATATGTTTGTCTATATCTATACATTTCTTCTTTTTTTATGATCCTATATACCGGTATTAGTGGGACATTTATAAATGCATACTGTATGTTTTTATGTAGGCTGACCATATTATCCCTTATAACTGGGACACTCATAAATTACACAGGTTTGGTGGCTGGCTCACTTCAAGTCTGTATGTCACCTGGTTTTAGTCAGCCCCAGAACCTGTGTCATTTATGAGTGTCCCAGGTAAAAGGGATATTATGGTCAACCTATTTTATCTGTGCTTTTATTGGAATATTGTAAAGGACCACATTTGCCTATAGTAATACATATACTGTGTGTGTATGTATATATATATATATATATATATATATATATGTGTGTGTGTGTGTGTGTGTGTGTGTGTGTGTGTGTATATATATGTGTGTGTGTGTGTGTGTGTGTGTGTGTGTATCCTTTATTTATAAGGCCATAAGTAAGCAGCAGAGGTACAACCTACAGTATGGCTCCCAGGAGAATAGTTAGCCCTGAACCTATGGAAAGATGCAGTAACTGTACATATACTGTGGACACTGGGCACTTGGCCTAACTGACTTTAAAAATATTGGCTGTGTAATGCCTAACGCTTTAGAGATCACAGACATATATTACGTGGCACATAACAATTTGTCCAGGCAGGACAATGCACAGGTTCTTGATGTTGAAGACTATAAATGAAATATCACCTACTCAGAAAAATGAAAGACAAGTTTATGCATACCTCCCAACATGACCCTCTCCAGGAGGGACCCAATGCTTCTGGACTCCCCTCTCAATTTATGATTGCTGTCACCTGTGTTGAACAGGTTAATTAATAAGAAAGGTGTTTCGACACAGGTGATGACAATTATGAATTAAGAGACAAGTCCAGGAGCAGAGCATTGTGTCCCTCCTGGAGAGGGTCATGTTGGGAGGTAAGCTATGATTGCTTCTCAGCAATTATTCTTCATGTATAGTACTATGGGGGTCATTCTGACCCGATCGCTCGCTGCAGTTTATAGCAGCGCAGCGATCGGGTCGGAACTGCGCATGCGCCTTTGCCGCAGTGCGCCAGCAAATGCCGTACGGCCGAAGGCTGTCGTTCCCTAGCGATCGCCTCTGCCTGATTGACAGGCAGAGGTGGTTGCTGGGCGGGAGGGGGCGGCACGGCTTTTGGCCACCGTTATGGGGGCATGGTCCGGCCAACGCAGGCGTGGCCAGACTGTGCGGGGGCGGGCCACAGCAGCTGCGTTACATCGCTCGCAGCCGCTGCGACCAGGGGCAGCGACGAGCAACTATAGGTCAGCCGCAGGAGCTGTGCTGGCCGGGAGTTATTCCACAAGTACAAAAGCATCGCCGCTGTGCAATGCTTTTGTACTTGTGCGGGGGTGGGGGGCGGACTGACATGCGGGGCGGACTAGCCCTGTGCTGGGCGTCCCCCACGCATGTCAGGGAAGATGATCGTAGCTGTGCTAAATATAGCATGCGTATCTGTGACAATGCATCCTACTACTCCCTGCTGCCCAGCAAAGTATTCTGCATTTACAACAAATGTCGGCATCCCAGTGAGTATTTAGCATTCATCACTGATTGCTTCTAAGCAATTATTCAGCATGTACTATGTGACTGTTACCTTGCAAGTGCGCTGCTACATGTAAGTGACTGTTGACCTTGGGGGTCATTCCGAGTTGATCGTAGCTGTGCTAAACTTAGCACTTCTACGATCTTCTTACCTGACATGCGGGCGGACGCTCAGCACGGGGCTAGTCCGCCCCGCATGCCAGTCCGGCCCCTCCTCGCAGAAGTGCAAAGGCATCACACAGCGGCGATGCCTTTGCACTTCAGGAGTAGCTCCCGGCCAGCGCAGGTCTAGCGAGCTGGCCAGGAGCTACTCCTCGCTCCCTGACCCACAGCGGATGCGTATGACGTCACGCAGCCGCTGCGGCCCGCCCCCCATTCGGTCTGGCCATGCCTGCGTTGGCCGGACCGCGCCACCGAAACGGTGGCCAAACGCCGCCGTTTTGCCCCCTCCCACCCATCGATCGCCTCTGCCTGTCAATCAGGCAAAGGCGATCGCTGTCCTGCTACGGCCTTTGGCCATCCCGCATGCGCAGGAGCACTACGGCGCCGGCGCATGCACAGCAGGGACCCGTTCGCTCTGCTGCGTTAAAACGCAGCAAGCGAACGGGTCAGAATTACCCCCCTTATTCAGTAGTATACATATCTGAGATATGTCCACATTCTCCTCGGGTCTGCTGTAGTGCACACATGCAGGCCCGCACTGCGCATGCGCGGGCCAGGGAGATGCAATCACATCTCAGTTATATGGATGCCTCTGTCTGATTGACGGGGCAGTGATGACGTGTTGCGGCGGTGGTGTGGGGAAAACGGGTGGGGCGGTGCCGGTTTAGTGTCAGTTGAGTGATGCCACACTCGCCCGCTGCGAGTGAAATCAAGGCCACCTTGTCCCAGGGGCTTCCAAAATTCAGCGATGCAATCACAATTGCAATGCGATCACATCGCTGGCGACCATTTGTATGCTGGGCGTCCTTGCCTTGTGCCGGGCGGCCCTCCGCATGTGATCGCATGCAGTTGCAGTTTTGCTCCATTGTGTTCTTTACAGTATTTGTTGCAGTAATTGCCCTGTTAATACCAAGTACCTGTTTATCAATATTACTCTGCTAGTAAAGCATTCACTGCAGGTGTCCGAGCTCTCTGTTCTGGGTTACTGGTAGTAAGGCCTAATACTGAGTGATCAGTGTGCAGGTTCCAGGCCTGTGCACCTGTGTGTCAGTTAGTGATGAGCGGGTTCGGTTTCTCGGAAACCGAACCCCCCCGAACTTCACCCTTTTTACAGGGGTCCGAGCGATACTCGGATTCTCCCGTATGGCTCGGTTAACCCGAGCGTGCCCGAACGTCATCATCCCGTTGTCGGATTCTCACGAGATTCGGATTCTATATAAGCAGCCGCGCGTCACCGCCATTTTCACTCGTGCATTGGAAATGTAAGGGAGAGGACGTGGCTGGCGTCCTCTCCGTTTATTAATTGTTGAGTTGATGCAAATCTTTGTGCTTGCTTATATCATTGTGGGGACTGGGGAGCAGCTTTATATTAATATAGGAGGAGTACAGTGCAGAGTTTTACTGATCAGTGACCACCAGTTTTATCCGTTTTCTGCCTGAAAAAAACACTCCATATCTGTGCTCAGTGTGCTGCATATATCTGTGCTCACACTGCTTAATTGTGGGGACTGGGGAGCAGCTGTATTATATAGCAGGAGTACAGTGCAGAGTTTTGCTGACCAGTGACCACCAGTATACGTTGTCTGCCTGAAAAAACATCCATATCTGTGCTCAGTGTGCTGCTTTATTGTGGGGACTGGGGAGTCGGAACCACCAGTATAATATTATATAGGAGGAGTACAGTGCAGAGTTTTGCTGACACAGTGACCACCAGTATATATAGCAGTACGGTACGGAAGGCCACTGCTGTACCTACCTCTGTGTCGTCATTAAGTATACTATCCATCTACATTCTATACCTGTGGTGCATTTTAGTTTTGCAGTTTGCTGACACAGTGACCACCAGTATACTATATATAGCAGTACGGTACTGAAGGCCACTGCTGTACCTACCTCTGTGTCGTCATTAAGTATACTATCCATCTACATTCTATACCTGTGGTGCATTTTAGTTTTGCAGTTTGCTGACACAGTGACCACCAGTATACTATATATAGCAGTACGGTACGGAAGGCCACTGCTGTACCTACCTCTGTGTCGTCATTAAGTATACTATCCATCTACATTCTATACCTGTGGTGCATTTTAGTTTTGCAGTTTGCTGACACACTGACCACTAGTATATATAGCAGTACGGTACGGAAGGCCACTGCTGTACCTACCTCTGTGTCATCATTAAGTATACTATCCATCTACATTCTATACCTGTGGTGCATTTTATTTTTGCAGTTTGCTGACACAGTGACCACCAGTATATGTAGCAGTACGGTACGGAAGGCCACTGCTGTACCTACCTCTGTGTCGTCATTAAGTATACTATCCATCTACATTCTATACCTGTGGTGCATTTTAGTTTTGCAGTTTGCTGACACACTGACCACCAGTATATATAGCAGTACGGTACGGAAGGCCACTGCTGTACCTACCTCTGTGTCATCATTAAGTATACTATCCATCTACATTCTATACCTGTGGTGCATTTTATTTTTGCAGTTTGCTGACACAGTGACCACCAGTATATGTAGCAGTACGGTACGGAAGGCCACTGCTGTACCTACCTCTGTGTCGTCATTAAGTATACTATCCATCTACATTCTATACCTGTGGTGCATTTTAGTTTTGCAGTTTGCTGACACAGTGACCACCAGTATACTATATATAGCAGTACGGTACGGAAGGCCACTGCTGTACCTACCTCTGTGTCGTCATTAAGTATACTATCCATCTACATTCTATACCTGTGGTGCATTTTAGTTTTGCAGTTTGCTGACACACTGACCACTAGTATATATAGCAGTACGGTACGGAAGGCCACTGCTGTACCTACCTCTGTGTCATCATTAAGTATACTATCCATCTACATTCTATACCTGTGGTGCATTTTATTTTTGCAGTTTGCTGACACAGTGACCACCAGTATATGTAGCAGTACGGTACGGAAGGCCACTGCTGTACCTACCTCTGTGTCGTCATTAAGTATACTATCCATCTACATTCTATACCTGTGGTGCATTTTAGTTTTGCAGTTTGCTGACACACTGACCACCAGTATATATAGCAGTACGGTACGGAAGGCCACTGCTGTACCTACCTCTGTGTCATCATTAAGTATACTATCCATCTACATTCTATACCTGTGGTGCATTTTATTTTTGCAGTTTGCTGACACAGTGACCACCAGTATATGTAGCAGTACGGTACGGAAGGCCACTGCTGTACCTACCTCTGTGTCGTCATTAAGTATACTATCCATCTACATTCTATACCTGTGGTGCATTTTAGTTTTGCAGTTTGCTGACACAGTGACCACCAGTATACTATATATAGCAGTACGGTACGGAAGGCCACTGCTGTACCTACCTCTGTGTCGTCATTAAGTATACTATCCATCTACATTCTATACCTGTGGTGCATTTTAGTTGTGCAGTTTGCTGACACAGTGACCACCAGTATATATAGCAGTATGGTACGGAAGGCCACTGCTGTACCTACCTCTGTGTCGTCATTAAGTATACTATCCATCTACATTCTATACCTGTGGTGCATTTTAGTTTTGCAGTTTGCTGACACAGTGACCACCAGTATATATAGCAGTACGGTACGGAAGGCCACTGCTGTACCTACCTCTGTGTCGTCATTAAGTATACTACCCATCTACATTCTATACCTGTGGTGCATTTTAGTTTTGCAGTTTGCAGACACAGTGACCACCAGTATATATAGCAGTACGGTACGGAAGGCCACTGCTGTACCTACCTCTGTGTCATCATTGAGTATACTATCCATCTAGATTCTATACCTGTGGTGCATTTCAGTTGTGCAGTTTGCTGACATAGTGACCACCAGTATATATAGCAGTACGGTACGGAAGGCCACTGCTGTACCTACCTCTGTGTCGTCATTAAGTATACTATCCATCTACATTCTATACCTTTGGTGCATTTAAGTTTTGCAGTTTGCTGACACAGTGACCACCAGTGTATATAGCAGTACGGTACGGAAGGCCACTGCTGTACCTACCTCTGTGTCGTCATTAAGTATACTATCCATCTACATTCTATACCTGTGGTGCATTTCAGTTGTGCAGTTTGCTGACACAGTGACCACCAGTATATATAGCAGTACGGTACGGAAGGCCACTGCTGTACCTACCTCTGTGTCGTCATTAAGTATACTATCCAAATACATTCTATACCTGTGGTGCATTTTAGTTTTGCAGTTTGCTGACACAGTGACCACCAGTATATATAGCAGTACGGTACGGAAGGCCACTGCTGTACCTACCTCTGTGTCGTCATTAAGTATACTATCCATCTACATTCTATACCTGTGGAGCATTTCAGTTGTGCAGTTTGCTGACACAGTGACCACCAGTATATAAAGCAGTACGGTACGGAAGGCCACTGCTGTACCTACCTCTGTGTCGTCATTAAGTATACTATCCATCTACATTCTATACCTGTGGTGCATTTTAGTTGTGCGCAGTATAAATAGTAGTAGGCCATTGCTATTGATACTGGCATATAATTCCACACATTAAAAAATGGAGAACAAAAATGTGGAGGTTAAATTAGGGAAAGATCAAGATCCACTTCCTCCTCGTGCTGAAGCTGCTGCCACTAGTCATGGCCGAGACGATGAAATGCCATCAACGTCGTCTGCCAAGGCCGATGCCCAATGTCATAGTAGAGAGCATGTAAAATCCAAAAAACAAAAGTTCAGTAAAATGACCCAAAAATCAAAATTGAAAGCGTCTGAGGAGAAGCGTAAACTTGCCAATATGCCATTTACGACACGGAGTGGCAAGGAACGGCTGAGGCCCTGGCCTATGTTCATGGCTAGTGGTTCAGATTCACATGAGGATGGAAGCACTCATCCTCTCGCTAGAAAAATGAAAAGACTTTAGCTGGCAAAAGCACAGCAAAGAACTGTGCGTTCTTCTAAATCACAAATCCCCAAGGAGAGTCCAATTGTGTCGGTTGCGATGCCTGACCTTCCCAACACTGGATGAGAAGAGCTTGCACCTTCCACCATTTGCACGCCCCCTGCAAGTGCTGGAAGGAGCACCCGCAGTCCAGTTCCTGAAAGTCAAATTGAAGATGTCACTGTTGAAGTACACCAGGATGAGGATATGTGTGTTGCTGGCGCTGGGGAGGAAATTGACAAGGAGGATTCTGATGGTGAGGTGGTTTGTTTAAGTCAGGCACCCGGGGAGACACCTGTTGTCCGTGGGACGAATATGGCCATTGACATGCCTGGTCCAAATACAAAAAAAATCAGCTCTTCGGTGTGGAATTATTTCAACACAAATGCGGACAACAGGTGTCAAGCCATGTGTTGCCTTTGTCAAGCTGTAATAAGTAGGGGTTAGGACGTAAACCACCTCGGAACATCCTCCCTTATACGTCACCTGCAGCGCATTCATCATAAGTCAGTGACAAGTTCAAAAACTTTGGATGACAGCGGAAGCAGTCCACTGACCACTAAATCCCTTCCTCTTGTAACCAAGCTCCTGCAAACCACACCACCAACTCCCTCAGTGTCAATTTCCTCCTTACCCAGGAAAGCCAATAGTCCTGCAGGTCATGTCACTGTCAAGTCTGACGAGTCCTCTCCTGCCTGGGATTCCTCCGATGCATATTTGAGTGTAACGGCTACTGCTGCTGGTGCTGCTGTTGTTGCTGCTGGGAGTCGATCGTCATCCCAGAGGGGAAGTCGGAAGACCACTTGTACTACTTCCAGTAAGCAATTGACTGTCCAACAGTCCTTTGCGAGGAAGATTAAATATCACAGCAGTCATCCTGCTGCAAAGCAGATAACTCAGGCCTTGGCAGCCTGGGCGGTGAGAAACGTGGTTCCGGTATCCACCGTTAATTCAGAGGCAACTAGAGACTTGATTGAGGTACTGTGTCCCCGGTACCAAATACTATCTAGGTTCCATTTCTCTAGGCAGGCGATACCGAAAATGTACACAGACGTCAGAAAAAGAGTCACCAGTGTCCTAAAAAATGCAGTTGTACCCAATGTCCACTTAACCACGGACATGTGGACAAGTGGAGCAGGGCAGACTCAGGACTATATGACTGTGACAGCCCACTGGGTAGATGTATTGCCTCCCGCAGCAAGAACAGCAGCGGCGGCACCAGTAGCAGTATCTCGCAAACGCCAACTCGTTCCTAGGCAGGCTACGCTTTGTATCACCACTTTCCAGAAGAGGCACACATCTGACAACCTCTTACGGAAACTGAGGAAGATCAACGCAGAATGGCTTACCCCAATTAGACTCTCCTGGGGATTTGTGACATCGGACAACGCCAGCAATATTGTGCGTGCATTACATCTGGGCAAATTCCAGCACGTCCCATGTTTTGCACATACATTGAATTTGGTGGTGCATAATTATTTAAAAAACGACAGGGGAGTGCAAGAGATGCTGTCAGTGGCCAGAAGAATTGCGGGCCACTTTCGGCATTCAGCCACCGCGTACAGAAGACTGGAGCACCACCAAACAATCCTGAACCTGCCCTGCCATCATCTGAAGCAAGAGGTGGTAACGAGGTGGAATTCAACCCTCTATATGCTTCAGAGGATGGAGGAGCAGCAAAAGGCCATTCAAGCCTATACATCTTCCCACGATATAGGCAAAGGAGGGGGAATGCACCTGACTCAAGCGCAGTGGAGAATGATTTCAACGTTGTGCAAGGTTCTGCAACCCTTTGAACTTGCCACACGTGAAGTCAGTTCAGACACTGCCAGCCTGAGTCAGGTCATTCCCCTCATCAGGCTTTTGCAGAAGAAGCTGGAGACAATGAAGGAGGAGCTAAAACAGAGCAATTCCGCTAGGCATGTGGGACTTGTGGATGGAGCCCTTAATTCGCTTAACCAGGATTCACGGGTGGTCAATCGGTTGAAATCAGAGCACTACATTTTGGCCACCGTGCTCGATCCTAGATTTAAAACCTACGTTGTATCTCTCTTTTCGGCAGACACAAGTCTGCAGAGGTTCAAAGACCTGCTGGTGAGAAAATTGTCAAGTCAAGCGGAACGTGACCCGCCAACATCTCCTCCTTCACATTCTCCCGCAACTGGGGGTGCGAGGAAAAGGCTAAGAATTCCGAGCCCACCCGCTGGCGGTGATGCAGGGCAGTCTGGATCGAGTGCTGACATCTGGTCCGGACTGAAGGACTTGCCAATGATTACTGACATGATTCTCTCACCATTGAAAGAATGGTGGAGGATTATATGAGTGACCGCATCCAAGTAGGCACGTCAGACAGTCCGTTCGTATACTGGCAGGAAAAAGAGGCAATTTGGAGGCCTTTGCACAAACTGGCTTTATTCTACCTAAGTTGCCCTCCATCCAGTGTGTACTCCGAAAGAGTGTTTAGTGCAGCCGCTCACCTTGTCAGCAATCGGCGTACGAGGTTACTTCCAGAAAATGTGGAGAAGATGATGTTCATCAAAATGAATTATAATCAATTCCTCCGTGGAGACATTCACCAGCAATTGCCTCCAGAAAGTACACAGGGATCTGAGATGGTGGATTCCAGTGAGGACGAATTAATAATCTGTGAGGAGGGGGATGTACACAGTGAAAGGGGTGAGGAATCGGAGGATGATGATGAGGAGGACATCTTGCCTCTGTAGAGCCAGTTTGTGCAAGGAGAGATTGATTGCTTCTTTTTTGGTGGGGGCCCAAACCAACCAGTCATTTCAGTCACAGTCGTGGGGCAGACCCTGTCGCTGAAATGATGGGTTCGTTAAAGTGTGCATGTCCTGTTTATACAACATAAGGGTGGATGGGAGGGCCCAAGGACAATTCCATCTTGCACCTCTTTTTTCTTTCATTTTTCTTTGCATCATGTGCTGTTTGGGGACAATTTTTTTGAAATGCCATCCTGTCTGACACTGCAGTGCCACTCCTAGATGGGGCAGGTGTTTGTGTCGGCCACTTGTGTCGCTTATCTTAGTCACACAGCGACCTTGGTGTGCCTCTTTTTTTCTTTGCATCATGTGCTGTTGGGGACTATTTTTTTGAAGTGCCATCCTGCCTGACACTGCAGTGCCACTCCTAGATGGGCCAGGTGTTTGTGTCGGCCACTTGTGTCGCTTAGCTTAGTCACACAGCGACCTTGGTGCGTCTCTTTTTTTCTTTGCATCATGTGCTGTTTGGGGACAATTTTTTTGAATTGCCATCCTGTCTGACACTGCAGTGCCACTCCTAGATGGGCCAGGTGTTTGTGTCGGCCACTTGTGTCGCTTGGCTTAGTCACACAGCGACCTTGGTGCGCTTCTTTTTTCTTTGCATCATGTGCTGTTTGGGGACAATTTTTTTGAAGTGCCATCCTGTCTGACACTGCAGTGCCACTCCTAGATGGGCCAGGTGTTTGTGTCGGCCACTTGTGTCGCTTAGCTTAGTCACACAGCGACCTTGGTGCGCTTCTTTTTTCTTTGCATCATGTGCTGTTTGGGGACAATTTTTTTGAAGTGCCATCCTGTCTGACACTGCAGTGCCACTCCTAGATGGGCCAGGTGTTTGTGTCGGCCACTTGTGTCGCTTAGCTTAGTCACACAGCGACCTTGGTGTGCCTCTTTTTTTCTTTGCATCATGTGCTGTTTGGGGACTATTTTTTTGAAGTGCCATCCTGCCTGACACTGCAGTGCCACTCCTAGATGGGCCAGGTGTTTGTGTCGGCCACTTGTGTAGCTTAGCTTAGCCATCCAGCGACCTCGGTGCAAATTTTAGGACTAAAAATAATATTGTGAGGTGTGATGTGTTCAGAATAGACTGGAAATGAGTGGAAATTACGGTTATTGAGGTTAATAATACTATGGGATCAAAATGACCCCCAAATTCTATGATTTAAGCGGTTTTTTAGGGGTTTTTGAAAAAAACACCCGAATCCAAAACACACCCGAATCCGACATAAAAATTTTGGTGAGGTTTTGCCAAAACGCGTCCGAATCCAAAACACGGCCGCGGAACCGAATCCAAAACCAAAACACAAAACCCGAAAAATGTCCGGTGCACATCACTAGTGTCAGAACACAGTACAATGCCGACGTAGGGGGGCGAGCGCAACAAGCCCCTTGCGGGCTCGGTGGCGAGCTGCGCTCGCCACAGGTTCTATTCCCACTTTATGGGTGTTGTGCACACCGACATATGGGAATAGTCCCTGCTAGTCGGCATGCCGACTGTCGGGATTTAGAGGGGGGCAGGATGTAGCCGTCGGTTATGTGACCGGCGATCACATAACTCCATCCCCTCATTCCTGAGTCCTGAGTTTGTGCTTCCAGCTGCAACTTTTCCAGTCTTGTGTTTTCTGAGTTTCTGTGTCCATGAGTCCACAGTAGTGGGTGCCAGCTCCATTTTCCTAGAATCAGATTCTGGGTTTGAGTTTGACATGACCGGTTTCAGGTCACTTTACCATGGATTCCACTTACAGTATGTACTCTGGTCCAGTTCCAGGTTCAGTGACCTGTCCTGTTATCTGTGTTTCTGGGTTCTCTGTCCCTGTTTCCTGCACATTTCACTTAAACTATTCACTATTATCCTGGACTTTATTCTTACTGTGGATTCTGTGATTCTCAACAGTTATTACTCTCATTTCTGTACTACTAAGTAACACTTTCTTTTTTACTAAGCCATTGTTTAACTATACTGGCAGTTGTGCAGGCCCGGCGCTACCCGCTCAGCAAAGGGATGCAGTGCAGGGAGGTGCATTGGTGGAGAGGCGCTCTCCCTGCCCTGCCTCCCCGCTGCTGCGCCTCCTGTCCCCCCTGCTACTGACGGCTGCTGCGCCTGTCACACCGTGACAGGCAGCGGCGCAGGCAGCTTAAAGTGTCCTCTCCCTCTTCCTGGCTGTGACATCGCAGTGTGTACACTGTGCAGGAGGACAGGCGAAAAGGGGGGAGGTGCTACATGAAACTGAGGGGTGGTGCTACACAGGACCAGGGCCAGGCTGATGTAAGCATGGTGGGGATAAACAGGAGGATGGAGATAATATTTATTAGAGATGTGCGGCGGGCACTTTTTGTGTTTTGGTTTTGGTTCTATTTCCCAGCTCGTGTTTTGGTTTTCGATTAGTTTTGTCAAAGATACCCTTTCGTGTTTTGCTTTTGGTTTTGGATGATTTTGGAAAAAAACATAAAAACGGCTAAAATCACAGAATTTGGGGGTAATTTTGATCCTACGGTATTATTAACCTCAATAACATTCATTTCTACTAATTTCCAGTCTATTCTGAACAGCATCTAAAAAAGGGGAGGTAGAGGACTGCAGCGCCTCAGAGAGCTGCAGTAGGGATACCAACAGATGATCACTCAATCGCCCTGGAACACAATGCACAAGAAAATAAGGGATCCCTTCTGCGCTCATCCAACAACAATAAACAGTAATGCAATAAATGATAGGTTCCCAATGGATAAGTCTATGACTAAATTATAGTCTCTTTTAGTTCTTATACAAAGCGGAAGTGCTGGATGTAGGGAGACTCAATGCATACCGTACTCACAAGGAGTCGTGGTATGTCCCGCATGTAGAGGTGTCTTAAGTCGCTTGGTTCTTCTTTACCTTCTCCGAGGTGGAAAGTTCTTATCCTCGTAGTTGGATGACCTTAAATGCAGAGATCTGACCCATCTGGCTCCGCTACCGGTTCGCCCTCCCTGCCGTCCCCGGCTGCTGCTGCTGCGGGCGGTGGCACTGACTGGACGGGTCGCTGTATCTCCGAACTTGTTTGCAGAGCTCTCATGCCAAGTTTGTTTTCACCGCCCACAGGAGACGACAGAGCCGGGGACGGCAGGGAGGGCGAACCGGTAGCGGAGCCAGATGGGTCAGATCTCTGCATTTAAGGTCATCCAACTACGAGGATAAGAACTTTCCACCTCGGAGAATGTAAAGAAGAACCAAGCGACTTAAGACACCTCTACATGCGGGACATACCACGACTCCTTGTGAGTACGGTATGCATTGAGTCTCCCTACATCCAGCACTTCCGCTTTGTATAAGAACTAAAAGAGACTATAATTTAGTCATAGACTTATCCATTGGGAACCTATCATTTATTGCATTACTGTTTATTGTTGTTGGATGAGCGCAGAAGGGATCCCTTATTTTCTTGTGTATTCTGAACAGCACATGATGCAAAGAAAAAAAGAGGCGCACCAAGGTCGCTGTGTGACTAAGCTAAGTGACACAAGTGGCCGACACAAACACCTGGCCCATCTAGGAGTGGCACTGCAGTGTCAGACAGGATGGCCCTTCAAAAAAATTGTCCCCAAACCGCACATGATGCAAAGAAAAATGAAAGAAAAAGAGGTGCAAGATGGAATTGTCCTTGGGCCCTCCCACCCACCCTTATGTTGTATAAACAGGACATGCACACTTTAACGAACCCATAATTTCAGCGACAGGGTCTGCCACACGACTGTGACTGAAATGACGGGTTGGTTTGGACCCCCACCAAAAAAGAAGCAATTAATCTCTCCTTGCACAAACTGGCTCTACAGAGGCAAGATGTCCACCTCCTCCTCATCGTCCGATTCCTCACCCCTTTCACTGTGTACATCCCCCTCCTCACAGATTATTAATTCGTCCTCACTGGAATCCACCATCTCAGATCCCTGTGTACTTTCTGGAGGCAATTGCTGGTGAATGTCTCCACGGAGGAATTGATTATAATTAATTTTGATGAACATCATCTTCTCCACATTTTCTGGAAGTAACCTCGTACGCCAATTGCTGACAAGGTGAGCGGCTGCACTAAACACTCTTTCGGAGTACACACTGGATGGAGGGCAACTTAGGTAGAATAAAGCCAGTTTGTGCAAAGGCCTCCAAATTGCCTCTTTTTCCTGCCAGTATATGTACGGACTGTCTGACGTGCCTACTTGGATGCGGTCACTCAAATAATCCTCCACCATTCTTTCAATGGTGAGAAAATCATATGCAGTGACAGTAGACGACATGTCAGTAATCGTTGGCAGGTCCTTCAGTCCAGACCAGATGTCAGCACTCGCTCCAGACTGCCCTGCATCACCGCCAGCGGGTGGGCTCGGAATTCTTAGCCTTTTCCTCGCACCCCCAGTTGCGGGAGAATGTGAAGGAGGAGATGTTGACAGGTCACGTTCCGCTTGACTTGACAATTTTGTCACCAGCAGGTCTTTGAACCCCAGCAGACTTGTGTGTGCCGGAAAGAGAGATCCAAGGTAGGCTTTAAATCTAGGATCGAGCACGGTGGCCAAAATGTAGTGCTCTGATTTCAACAGATTGACCACCCGTGAATCCTTGTTAAGCGAATTAAGGGCTCCATCCACAAGTCCCACATGCCTAGCGGAATCACTCCCTTTTAGCTCCTCCTTCAATGCCTCCAGCTTCTTCTGCAAAAGCCTGATGAGGGGAATGACCTGACTCAGGCTGGCAGTGTCTGAACTGACTTCACGTGTGGCAATTTCAAAAGGTTGCAGAACCTTGCACAACGTTGAAATCATTCTCCACTACGCTTGAGACAGGTACATTCCACCTCCTATATCGTGCTCAATTGTCTAGGCTTGAAAATTTCCTTTTGCTGCTCCTCCAACCTCTGTAGCATATATAGGGTTGAATTCCACCTCGTTACCACTTCTTGCTTCAGATGATGGCAGGGCAGGTTCAGGCGTTTTTGGTGGTGCTCCAGTCTTCTGTACGTGGTGCCTGTACGCCGAAAGTGTCCCGCAATTCTTCTGGCCACCGACAGCATCTCTTGCACGCCCCTCTCGTTTTTAAAATAATTCTGCACCACCAAATTCAAGGTATGTGCAAAACATGGGACGTGCTGGAATTTGCCCATATTTAATGCACACACAATATTGCTGGCGTTGTCCGATGCCACAAATCCACAGGAGAGTCCAATTGGGGTAAGCCATTCCGCGATGATCTTCCTCAGTTGCCGTAAGAGGTTTTCAGCTGTGTGCGTATTCTGGAAACCGGTGATACAAAACGTAGCCTGCCTAGGAAAGAGTTGGCGTTTGCGAGATGCTGCTACTGGGGCCGCCGCTGCTGTTCTTGCGGCGGGAGTCCATACATCTACCCAGTGGGCTGTCACAGTCATATAGTCCTGACCCTGCCCTGCTCCACTTGTCCACATGTCCGTGGTTAAGTGGACATTGGGTACAACTGCATTTTTTAGGACACTGGTGAGTCTTTTTCTGACGTCCGTGTACATTCTCGGTATCGCCTGCCTAGAGAAGTGGAACCTAGATGGTATTTGGTAACGGGGGCACACTACCTCAAGAAATTGTCTAGTTCCCTGTGAACTAACGGCGGATACCGGACGCAGGTCTAACATCAACATAGATGTCAAGGCCTGAGTTATCCGCTTTGCAACAGGATGACTGCTGTGATATTTCATCTTCCTCGCATAGGACTGTTGGACAGTCAATTGCTTGGTGGAAGTAGTAAAAGTGGGCTTACGACTTCCCCTCTGGGATGACCATCGACTCCCAGCAGCAACAACAGCAGCGCCAGCAGCAGTAGGCGTTACACGCAAGGATGCATCGGAGGAATCCCAGGCAGGAGAGGACTCGTCAGAATTGACAGTGACATGGCCTGCAGGACTATTGGCATTCCTGGGGAAGGAGTAAATTGACACTGAGGGAGTTGGTGGGGTGGTTTGCGTGAGCTTGGTTACAAGAGGAAGGGATTTACTGGTCAGTGGACTGCTTCCGCTGTCGCCCAAAGTTTTTTAACTTGTCACTGACTTATTATGAATGCGCTGCAGGTGACGTATAAGGGAGGATGTTCCGAGGTGGTTAACGTCCTTACCCCTACTTATTACAGCTTGACAAAGGCAACACACGGCTTGACAAATGTTGTCCGCATTTCTGTTGAAATACTTCCACACCGAAGAGCTGATTTTTTTGGTATTTTCACCAGGTGCTTTTGCCAGCTTGAGTCTTTTCATTTTTCTAGCGAGAGGCTGAGTGCTTCCATCCTCATGTGAAGCTGAACCACTAGCCATGAACATAGGCCAGGGCCTCAGCCGTTCCTTGCCACTCCGTGTGGTAAATGGCATATTGGCAAGTTTACGCTTCTCCTCCGACAATTTTATTTTAGATTTTGGAGTCCTTTTTTTACTGATATTTGGTGTTTTGGATTTTACATGCTCTGTACTATGACATTGGGCATCGGCCTTGGCAGACGACGTTGCTGGCATTTCATCGTCTCGGCCATGACTAGTGGCAGCAGCTTCAGCACGAGGTGGAAGTGGATCTTGATCTTTCCCTAATTTTGGAACCTCAACATTTTTGTTCTCCATATTTTAATAGGCACAACTAAAAGGCACCTCAGGTAAACAATGGAGATGGATGTATACTTATGGATGGACGAGCGACTGCCGACACAGAGGTAGCTACAGCCGTGGACTACCGTACTGTGTCTGCTGCTAATATAGACTGGATGATAATGAGATGAAATTAATATATATATATATATATATATAATATCACTAGTACTGCAGCCGGACAGGTATATATATATTTATTATGTAATGACTGATGACGGACCTGCTGGACACTGTCAGCTCAGCAGCACCGCAGACTGCTACAGTAAGCTACTATAGTAGTATGTATCAAGAAGAAAGAAAAAAAAAAAAACACGGGTAGGTGGTATACAATTATGGATGGACCAGCGACTGCCGACACAGAGGTAGCTACAGCCGTGGACTACCGTACTGTGTCTGCTGCTAATATAGACTGGATGGTAATGAGATGAAATTAATATATATATATATATATATATATAATATCACTAGTACTGCAGCCGGACAGGTATATATATTTATTATGTAATGACTGATGACGGACCTGCTGGACACTGTCAGCTCAGCAGCACCGCAGACTGCTACAGTAAGCTACTATAGTAGTAGTATGTATCAAGAAGAAAGAAAAAAAAAAACAACGGGTAGGTGGTATACAATTATGGATGGACCAGCGACTGCCGACACAGAGGTAGCTACAGCCGTGGACTACCGTACTGTGTCTGCTGCTAATATAGACTGGATGATAATGAGATGAAATTAATATATATATATATAATATCACTAGTACTGCAGCCGGACAGGTATATATATTTATTATGTAATGACTGATGACGGACCTGCTGGACACTGTCAGCTCAGCAGCACCGCAGACTGCTACAGTAAGCTACTATAGTAGTATGTATCAAGAAGAAAGAAAAAAAAAACACGGGTAGGTGGTATACAATTATGGATGGACTAGCGACTGCCGACACAGAGGTAGCTACAGCCGTGGACTACCATACTGTGTCTGCTGCTAATATAGACTGGATGATAATGAGATGAAATTAATATATATATATATATATATAATATCACTAGTACTGCAGCCGGACAGGTATATATATTTATTATGTAATGACTGATGACGGACCTGCTGGACACTGTCAGCTCAGCAGCACCGCAGACTGCTGCAGTAAGCTACTATAGTAGTATGTATCAAGAAGAAAGAAAAAAAAAAAAAACAAGGGTAGGTGGTATACAATTATGGATGGACCAGCGACTGCCGACACAGAGGTAGCTACAGCCGTGGACTACCGTACTGTGTCTGCTGCTAATATAGACTGGATGATAATGAGATGAAATTAATATATATATATATATATATATAATATCACTAGTACTGCAGCCGGACAGGTATATATATATTTATTATGTAATGACTGATGACGGACCTGCTGGACACTGTCAGCTCAGCAGCACCGCAGACTGCTGCAGTAAGCTACTATAGTAGTATGTATCAAGAAGAAAGAAAAAAAAAACAACGGGTAGGTGGTATACAATTATGGATGGACCAGCGACTGCCGACACAGAGGTAGCTACAGCCGTGGACTACCGTACTGTGTCTGCTGCTAATATAGACTGGATGATAATGAGATGAAATTAATATATATATATATAATATCACTAGTACTGCAGCCGGACAGGTATATATATTTATTATGTAATGACTGATGACGGACCTGCTGGACACTGTCAGCTCAGCAGCACCGCAGACTGCTGCAGTAAGCTACTATAGTAGTATGTATCAAGAAGAAAGAAAAAAAAAAACAACGGGTAGGTGGTATACAATTATGGATGGACCAGCGACTGCCGACACAGAGGTAGCTACAGCCGTGGACTACCGTACTGTGTCTGCTGCTAATATAGACTGGATGATAATGAGATGAAATTAATATATATATATATATAATATCACTAGTACTGCAGCCGGACAGGTATATATATTTATTATGTAATGACTGATGACGGACCTGCTGGACACTGTCAGCTCAGCAGCACCGCAGACTGCTACAGTAAGCTACTATAGTAGTATGTATCAAGAAGAAAGAAAAAAAAAACACGGGTAGGTGGTATACAATTATGGATGGACTAGCGACTGCCGACACAGAGGTAGCTACAGCCGTGGACTACCATACTGTTTCTGCTGCTAATATAGACTGGATGATAATGAGATGAAATTAATATATATATATATATATATATATAATATCAATAGTACTGCAGCCGGACAGGTATATATATTTATTATGTAATGACTGATGACGGACCTGCTGGACACTGTCAGCTCAGCAGCACCGCAGACTGCTACAGTAAGCTACTATAGTAGTATGTATCAAGAAGAAAGAAAAAAAAAAAACAAGGGTAGGTGGTATACAATTATGGATGGACCAGCGACTGCCGACACAGAGGTAGCTACAGCCGTGGACTACCGTACTGTGTCTGCTGCTAATATAGACTGGATGATAATGAGATGAAATTAATATATATATATATATATATATATATATATATATATATAATATCACTAGTACTGCAGCCGGACAGGTATATATATTTATTATGTAATGACTGATGACGGACCTGCTGGACACTGTCAGCTCAGCAGCACCGCAGACTGCTACAGTAAGCTACTATAGTAGTATGTATCAAGAAGAAAGAAAAAAAAACACGGGTAGGTGGTATACAATTATGGATGGACCAGCGACTGCCGACACAGAGGTAGCTACAGCCGTGGACTACCGTACTGTGTCTGCTGCTAATATAGACTGGATGATAATGAGATGAAATTAATATATATATATATATATATATATATATATATATATATATGTATAATATCACTAGTACTGCAGCCGGACAGGTATATATATATTTATTATGTAATGACTGATGACGGACCAGCTGGACACTGTCAGCTCAGCAGCACCGCAGACTGCTACAGTAAGCTACTATAGTAGTATGTATCAAGAAGAAAGAAAAAAAAAAACACGGGTAGGTGGTATACAATTATGGATGGACCAGCGACTGCCGACACAGAGGTAGCTACAGCCGTGGACTACCGTACTGTGTCTGCTGCTAATATAGACTGGATGATAATGAGATGAAATTAATATATATATATATAATATCACTAGTACTGCAGCCGGACAGGTATATATATTTATTATGTAATGACTGATGACGGACCTGCTGGACACTGTCAGCTCAGCAGCACCGCAGACTGCTGCAGTAAGCTACTATAGTAGTATGTATCAAGAAGAAAGAAAAAAAAAAACAACGGGTAGGTGGTATACAATTATGGATGGACCAGCGACTGCCGACACAGAGGTAGCTACAGCCGTGGACTACCGTACTGTGTCTGCTGCTAATATAGACTGGATGATAATGAGATGAAATTAATATATATATATATAATATC